>NW_007726316.1:2662-30647 GCF_000696425.1 Galeopterus variegatus | reverse complement strand
TGCTGGCTTTGCCCTAAATGGTGGACATGAAGAGTGGTCAGGTTCAAGATAATTTTGCATGTGGAGCCAATAGGACCCACTGACAGATTGGGTGAGAGGAAAAAAGGAATGAAAGAAATCAATAATGAGTCCTGGCAATGTGGTAAATGGTGATGCCATTTAAAAATATGAGGAAGGATTGGGAAGATTAGTTTTCTTTGTAGAAGAAAGGAGAGGAACAGGTCTTAAACATTTTAGATCTGTGATGCCTCACAGATGCAGGCACCTAAGGGAGATATTTATTAAGCAGTTAAATATAAGTCTAGAGTTCCTGAGAGATGGGACTTAAGATATAAATTTGGTAGTTAGCAGTCCACAGGTGTTTTTTAAGTATTGGGCTGGATATCACCTGGAAAGTGAATGCAGTGAGAGAAAAAAGCCCAGGATTGAGGCTTCAGAAGTTTTAGTATTTTGAGACCTAGCAGAGGAGATGAGCCCAGCAAAGGAGGCCATGAAGGCACAGACAGTGAGACAGAGAAAGATGAGAAAAGTGAGGAATCCTGAAAGCCATATAAAGACACTGTTCAGGAAGGAGGGAAGACTAGCTGTGCCAAATATACACTGCTGAGAGGTAAAAGTGAAGATGATAATTCCCATTGGATTTGACTACATGAAATTCATGGTGTTCTTGACAAGAGCGGTTTCAGTGGAGAGGTGTAGTAAGAGCCTGAAAGGAAAGTCATTTAGAGAAGGGTCAACTCCTATTTCTAGCCGTATGGTAGACACAAGAATATGAACAACCCTTTTGATAAAAACACTGAAATACTTAAGCAAATATTTCAAAATCATTTAAAAATGTATCACTAAGGTGGCATCAAATTAAGGAACCCCCAGTGGCTGAAAATGTAGCGAAGGAAAGAACTCTGGGAGGTAAGCAAGATCCAAAGCTGGCTTTCTCATGGAGTCTCTACTTAAAGTTGGAGACCCTGAGCTTCTATTTTGATTGCTTTATGGGATGTGAAGGACAGGTGATCAAGCCCAGGGCCCACACAAGGAGAGGAGGCTAACAGGAGGCTGTGTGCAAGCTGCAACACCACAGGGTAAACAAGAAATAAATATGCTGTACAGAGGGTGATAGTATGGAAACACGCCTGTCTTGATTGTGGCACTGGGTGGACTACTGTAACTTGTGGTCCATGTGGTCCAAGGTTGGTAGAGTCCCTGCAACACCACAGGGTAAACAAGAAATAAATATGCTGTACAGAGGGTGATAGTATGGAAACATGCCTGTCTTGATTGTGGCACTGGGTGGACTACTGTAACTTGTGGTCCATGTGGTCCAAGGTTGGTAGAGTCCCTAGATGACTGGCAGAAACAAATGCAAACCCTTTCTGGAGGAATGAAACTAGAATCCAGTTCTCAAAGGATTCCCCACAGGTGAAATTCTAAGGAATATGACCTTGTAATAAAAAATCACAAAACACGCAAGGAAAGAAGTCACCATGAGTGAGAGTCAACAGAAACAGTGAAATTAAACCTGTGAAGATTTCAGATAGTGGAACTCAGATGCAGAATGTAAAACCGTAGTATTTAATATGTTTAGAAGACAAGAGAGTTCTTGTGTAGGTGCCTTGTTTCATTCTTTCTATTCCACACATCTGTAGTTTTTTTGGACATCAGTTCAAGACTAAGAAAGATAACTTTCTTTTAAGAATGAGATATCAGTTTGTACAAAATTACTGTCTTTAGGAATCAGACTTCAGAAACCTAAATAAGTTATCCCTGTCTTAACAGGTCATTGTCCCTGTCCCTGTCCTAGCTTGCCCTTTATGTTTAAGCAAAAATTCAGCATTGTATAAGAGAGTCAGAAATAGAGGCAATTTCAGAGGTTCTCTGAACATGCCCATAACCAGTAATAGTGTGTAGACCCCTGCATCGAATGATGGATTGAGAGAAGTGACAACATTTATTGAATTGGCTAATATGAGTATTGTGTCCTGTGATGACATTACATTGTAAAGAGAAACACAGAAAAAATCTATTAATATGTATTCTAGCAATGGAATTATACTGTGCTATCTTAATAGGAAATTCCAGGAGAAAGAAGCTAATAATTTTCTGTAGGCCTTGATGCCATCTGTAATATATTGCATGAAGAAACAAACCATTTTTAAGTAGACAAATCAAAAGTTGTCTTAAGATCATCCTCTGATAAATGTATTCTAAAACTTAAAAAGTAAATAAATAAAAGAGAGTGTTAAAAATTTGAGCAAAGATCATCCTCGGATAAATGTATTCTAAAACTTAAAAAGTAAATAAACAAAAGAGAGTGTTAAAAATTTGAGCAAAGAATAAGAGAGTATAAAAATAAGCAAGCAAAACTTTAAAATAACCAAGTAGAAGATCTGAAAATAAAAACTATAATTTAAATTTCAGTGAATGGATTAAACCAGAGTTTTGGACAAAGCTAAAGAGAGAATTAGATTGCTATAAAACGGAAGTGGAGAAGCTATCTAAACTGTAGTACAGAAGGACGAAAAAATATGAAAGTTGTTAAAAGATATAGGGGAGAGCAAAAACCTCTCACATAAGTGTAATCAGAGCTCCAGAAGGAGATAATAGAGAGGATGGGCAAGAAACAATATTTAAGGAGAGTCTAGCTGAGATTTTCTTGAATTGCTGAAAGATATTAAAGTGTAAGATCAAGAAAGCCCAACAAATCTCAGGTGGAATGAATATAAAGAAAACATCTCATAGATACTTCAATATAAAACTGTAAATTACCAAAAGGAAAAAAAAAAAAACGTAAAATTAGCTTCAGAGCAAAGACATATTTCTACTAAAAAAAAAGAAAGAAAGAAAAAAAAAACTGGACTGACGGCTGACTACTCAGCAGTAAAAATGGGAGCCAGGACACTGTGGAATAATATATTCAATAACCTAGAAAAATTTTTGTTATCCTAGAGTTATCTGTTCCACAAAACCATTTTCTCAAGAACAAGAATAAAATAAATACATTTCAGAAAAAGAAAACATGAGAGAATTTCATCAATAGACACTAAAGAAACTTCTAATAAATATACCTCTGTAACAGGTGTGCAACGTAGAAAGATATAATGAA
This sequence comes from Galeopterus variegatus, assembly GCF_000696425.1. Taxonomy (NCBI): domain Eukaryota; kingdom Metazoa; phylum Chordata; class Mammalia; order Dermoptera; family Cynocephalidae; genus Galeopterus; species Galeopterus variegatus. The sequence goes on along the minus strand of NW_007726316.1, from coordinate 27,547 downwards.
CAAAGATATTGGTAAATAAGTTGGCAAATCTGAAAAATATTGGGTATACAAATATTAAAAATAAAGTATAATTTGTGGGGTTTAAATAAATAACAGAGAGCAATCTAAATTATAGGAATTATAGAAGATAATTTGATGCATAAACAATGAAGAAAATATTCTAAAGACTTTGTATTGGTTGTGAGAATAAAATATTGATAAATTTATTTGTTTAAAGAATATGTCTTAATGTTTATTAAAATAGATGTGGTAACCATTAGAACAGTAAACTACGTAGTACAATATTCAAACTAGTAGAGGGAAAAAATAGAATAAGGAAAATTAAAATAAAAAATATTAAGAAATGCAACTCAAAATCAGGCAAGAAAAAAGAAAAAGACCTAATAGAAAGTACATAAAATGTAGAATCAAATCCAAATATAGCAAAATAAAGTTAATGAGTAAAACCCTCCATTTAAAAGATAAATATTGTTAAAGTGGATTAAAAAATTCAGTTCTGTGCTGATTATAAAAAATCCCTCCTAATGTAAGTGCACAGAAAGGTTGAAAGCCAAAGGATAAAAAGAGATAAACCAAGCATATATTACACAAAGTAAAATTAGTTTAGCTATATTAATAAAAGTTACAACAGACTTTACTACAAGAAATATAGCTAGTAATAAAGATCTTTAGTGTTCGGTTAAAAGGTTGTATTTTCCAGGAAGATACAAAAAGTCAAATTCTGTATACCCACCTAATATAACCTTAAAATATATGAAACAAAAAGTGTCAGAATTACATGGAGAAATTGACAATATACCACCAGAAAGGAAGATTTTAACATAATTATCTAAGTAATTGATAAATTAAGCAGATTAAAAGAAGGCAGCAAAACATAGTAGATTTGAATAGAATGATTAACAAGCTTGACTAAATAGGCATCACAGAACATTAACTAAGTAATTGATAAATTAAGCAGATTAAAAGAAGGCAGCAAAACATAGTAGATTTGAATAGGATGATTAACAAGCTTGACTAAATAGGCATCACAGAACATTAAACCCAGTAGTTACAGAATACACACTCTTTTCAAATGTGCACAGAACATTTTTAAAAACTGACAATACTATAGTGTATAAAGCAAATTTCAGCAAACTTCAGAAGCTTCTTATTACAGATATTATATCCTCTGACCATGATGCAATTAAGTTAGAAATTAACGAATTTAACTAGAAAAACCTTATGCTTGGAAATTAAAAAAAAAAATCTAACCAATTATAATAAATATCGAAAATATTTAGAAATAAATCATAATGAAAATATTACATCCTAAAACTTGTGAGATGGAAGTAAAATTGTACTTAGAAGGGAATTCATAACTTTTAAGTGTTAGCATTAAAAAAACAGAGGGCTCAAAATCAATGAACAAAGTGCTCATCTTAAGTTTGCCAAAGAACAGAAACTAAATCCAAAGAAAGTAGTAAAAGGAAATAATAAACATAAGAGAATAAATTATTCAAACAAAAATCAAACTATTATAAATAGAATAAATGAATTCATAAGGTAGTTCTTTATAAATCTCTGGCAAAACCAATTAAGAAAAGAAGTAAGAAAGCACAAATAAAAATGAACAGATACGAAAGGGGGAATACCACAGACTTCGCAGAGTTTAAACAGGTAAAAACATATACATTTTATGACAATAATTTGAGGATTTACATGAGATGGACACATTCCTAGAAAATGTGCCTCACTAAAGTGACTCACTAAGGAATAAAAAACCTTAATATCCCTATAACCATTAAAGAAATTATAGGTTAAAATCTTCCCACAAGGAAAATTCCAAGCCCTAGATGGCTTGAAATCTCAAAAGGAGATTTAAATCAAACTGTCAAGAATCAGAAAATTCCAATATTACACTAATTCTTCCGGAGAATAAACATGGAAAATTACTTCCTAGCTTGTTTTATGAAATTAGCAAAACCATAAAACCAAAATCAAAGATGGGATAAGAAAAGGAAAATTGAAGGTCAATCTCAATCACAAACATAGATGCAGCAGTGTTAAACAAAATATTTGCAAATAAAATCAACCAGTGAATATATTGGAAAAGATAATGCTTTGTGTTGGGTTTAACTCAGTAATGCTGGGATGGTTTAATATTAGATATCAAATAATATATTTATCACTTTAACATTTTGAGGGATAAAACAGAATTACCTTAATGGACTTAGAAAAAGCACTTGATAAAATTTTATATACATTTTTGCTAAATGCTCTTAAATTAGGAATAGAAGAAAACTTCTTAAATCAGAGAAAGAAAACAACTCACAGCAAGTACTATACTCAATAGTGAAAATTTGAATGCATCCCCTTTGAGATCAGGGACAGACAAGGATGTCTGTCTTCACCACTTCTGTTCAGCATTATACTGGAAGTCTTAGTCGGTATGGTAAGATAAAGAATAGAGATAAAATGCATAAAGACTGAGAAGAAAGAAATAAAGCTATCATAAATTTGTAGATAATGACTATGTACCTAGTAAACCCAAAAGAGCATACACATAAATTATTAGAATTAATAAGATAATTTATCAGGGTTGCTTGATATAAAATCAATATACAAAAAATAATTCCATTTCCACCAAAAATATGATTTTAAAATGTCATTTATATCAGAAACCAAAAAACAAAATACTGAGGAATAAACTCATCAAAGAACTGCAAATTATTTTAAAGGTAACCATTATAAAATGTCACTGACAGGCATTAAATAGGATTTAAAGAGGTGGAGAAGAGATAAGTTCTTGGAAAGGAATACTCAATACTATAAAGATGACATTTCTTCTCAAATTGATCTATAGTTACTGCAAATGTAACCAAAATCCTAACAGGCTTTTTCTTCTATAGACTAATGACTAAAGTCTATATAAAAAGTAAGAGTCAAGAATTGTTGGGACACTCTTAATGGAAATGAACAAGGCAGGGACTTGCCCTGTCAGATTATCAAGATTTATTACAAAGCTACAGTAATTAGACTTCGTCACAGTCATGCAGCAATGGAAAAGGGACTACATAAGGTGAAAGATAAATTCCAAAACTTTTAGAAAAAAGTATAGGAGAGTGTCACTAAGACCTCAGGGCAAAAAAGGATGCATTCAACAAGACAAAAGAAGAGCAACATAAGACAAAAGATGGACACATTTGGCTACATTGAAATTAAAAACTGTTCATCAAAATATACCATAGACAGAGTGAACAGGCCACAAAATAGGATGCCACATTTGTAGTACACATAACTAGCAAAGGATTAGATATAGAATATGTGACTCCTAAACATCAAAAAGTTAAAATTAAAGTCCAGTAGAGAAATGGTAGGCATAGAAAAGGAAACATAATGACTCAACAAAAACAGAAAAAGATGAGCCACCTTCTTGATAATCCGACGAATGCAAAATATTTACCACAATGAGATACCACTGAACTCCCACCAGAGTGGCTAAGATCAAATAGTTTGTCAATACCAAGAGGTGTTGGGGACGCTGAGCTACAGACACTTTTACACGTGGCTGTCTCTATCCTAAAAAGTCTGGCATATGCACACTCGACCCAGCAGTTCCACTTTCAGGTATATACCTCAGACGAGTGCTTGTCCATGTACAACAAGACACATGTTTAAGTGTCCTCATAGCAATATTGTTGACATTAACAAAAGTATTGGAAACAACCCAAATGATGGTCAACCATAGAATGGACAGATAAGTTGTAGTATATTAATCTAATGCAATACTCTACAGCAGTGAAAATCAATGAATTATTGCTACACTCTCAACATAGAGGCTGAGTGAAAGGAACAGGACACAGAAAAATATACAGTATATAGTATTATTTCATTTCCATAAAGTTTTAATACAAATATATATATATATGTATTGCATGTGTATATTTGTGTATATACACACATGTACATATATATACGAATATACAGTATATAGTATTATTTCATTTCCATAAAGTTTTAATACAAATATATATATATATATATGTATTGCATGTGTATATTTGTGTATATACACACATGTACATATATATACACACACACACTTGCATATGCATATATGAGGATACTTCAAAAAGTTCATGGAAAAATGGAATTAAAGGATAATACAAATCTTTCCATGAACTTTTCATATGCATATGTGGATGTATACACAAACATACACATACACCACACACTAAATCATGAAGAAAAGCATGGGAAGGATTATGTCACATTTAGGGTATGGGTAACATCTTGCAGGGAGGGAGAGGGATTTGATCAGGGAGGAATGAGTAAGGGAATTTAAGTATAGCAAATGTTCTGTGTCTTAGCTGGATAATGCAAATGTAAGTATTTGTTTTAATATTTTACTCTAAATTGTCTGTTACTATACAAATGCTCCTCAACTTATAACAGGGTTACGTCCCGATAAGCACATCCTAAGTTGAAAAGATCATTAAATTGAAAATGCATATAATACACCTAATCTACTAAACGTCATAGCTTAGCGTTGCCTAAATGTGCTCAGAAAACTTCTATCAGCCTACAGTTGGGCAAAATCATGTAACACAAGGCCTAGGCTGATTTCAGACAGTGGATGAAGTCGATAAGACGTAAGGCAGGGTGGGATGAATCCTGATCTGTTAAGGGAAGGTGAAAATCACATAACTACATGGCACATAGTAGACAATAATAAGTGGTTTTTATTTTTCTTATTGTTTCTATTTTATCTAATCCTGGTGAACACAATGAAATATTCTCCTCAAGTGCAGCAAACTAGCCAGTTTATGGAATCCCAGGCTGTTAGAGCTGGAAGGCACCTTCGGGGGATCCAGTCATACCGTCTTCTTTCAGAGATGGGTAAATTCGGGTTCAAGGCCAAGAACTCGGATCTCCTAACTGCTCTACCATGTGTTCATTCCCTTAAACCAACTCTTAGATTCTCGGGAGCCCTATGTGGTAGATGTCCGCAGCAGCCCCTATAGCTACACCCTGTATCAAACCATGTGTTTTTGACCCTTTCACGTCTGGGGACTTACATACCCTGGAGGGACTGCTCCTTAAAGGGCAGGCCAATGCCATGAGATAGCAATGATGGCGTATCAAACCATGTGTTTTTGACCCTTTCACGTCTGGGGACTTACATACCCTGGAGGGACTGGCTCCTTAAAGGGCAGGCCAATGCCATGAGATAGCAATGATGGTCTGTTAGCATACCTTTCATATGCAAACTAGTCAATCCAGAGATCCACCACCTGCCTTAGGGGGCTCTCACACTCTGGGCCACTATCTCTCTGCCCTAATCATCCCAGGGCCAGGTACCAGACAACTAGGGACAGCCCCTATGCCCAGAGCCTGCTGAAGTTATTCAAACTCACCAATTCTAAGCCTACACACCCTGCCCTGCCTGTTCCTTCCCCCAGAAACCACAGTAAAGGGTCTTGCCCCATGTCCCCCTCCCCCTCTGCCTCCTGACTGACCCTGGAGCTCCCCAGTGTGGCCCTGCGTGGCATGGTGTGCCATCTTCTCTTGGGAACTGCGAGTAACACACTACCTTTTTGATGGCAGTCATTGCCTGAACTGTTGGCCTTGCTGCACACAAATAATAACAAAACCTACATTTTAAAACATGCCTCCATGCCTTGGATTACCAGACCTACCAATACAGAGGGGCCCAAGGGCAGCTCTTCCCCCAACAGTGCTCCACTGGGGGCCTCTGTCACTGCCCTGCCTCCCTCCAGCACTTCCTCTTCTTGCCTCTGAGTTCCTCAGTGAGACAAAGGTTTCATGAATGTGGAAAGCTTGCTGCTTTTTCTAAAAGAACACCTGGGATGCCCTATTTAAAACATCCTCACCATGCTTGCCTGGGGTTTTCTAGAGTGGTGTTCTAGAATATCATCCTTACGAAGTCTCTTGGAATTTTTTTGTAAATAAATCTTTGATTTTGTCATTTCTTTCTGCTCATGGCTCCAGATCATGAAGCAGAGCAGCTACAGAAGGAGAGAGCCCCGGTTGGTTTCCTTGTGGTAGCATCCAACACACCAAAGGGCCATTGCTGAATGGAGGGGCTGGCTCCCTGACAGGGTTCTGGGTAGAGGTGGGACTCAAGATTCTGGCTGTGGTGGACCTCTGGGGACAAAGCTAAGGTGAAATGACAAGGGGACTGTTGATTGACTGGATTATTTGATCAGAGGATGATTAGCGAGCCTAGTGCTGGGCTGGGTAGTTTAGCTCCATGGTGCAACAGATAGAATTTCAGATCCAGTCTCTTGCTTGGCTAGAATGGCACAAACAAGCACTCAGGAGTGTGGGATCTTAGTTACATCCACATTTCCGCAGTGGTAGAAATAAAATCTAAGAGTCCCATTAGACTCCCTCTGCTTCCCAGACTTAAAGAAATCTCACAGTCAGAGTTGTGAAAGGACGTTGGATCTGCTGTTACTGTCTCTAACGTTAGGTGTCTTTCACAAACTGGGCACCAAATGGAAAATAAAGAGACCTGTCTGGTGAACGAAAGTGTATGCACGACTAAAGTCACCCTGGTGTCCCAAAGCCTGAAACTTTTAATCAGCTGTTTTAATTTTTAATTTAACAATGAACTCATGAGGAAAAATATGAGAAAGGTTAAAAACATGGTGCTCCTGCCAGCCTGGGTTGCTTAAAACGCTAAAATAGCTGTATTACCTGTTAGTGACATAGTCCACGAGATGCTGCTTGAACATGAGGCTCCACCTCTTAATTACATTCAGCAGAGATGCTTTAAAGGGTCGAACATCAATCTTCATCCAGCCGTCAAACACCTTGATGGGCCCCAGCCTGCACACCTCTTCATAGAGCTTCTCGTAGGAGTCAATTTGCACTTTGAACTGAAAGAGGAGAGGAGGATTCTCGGGGATGCCATCCTCCACATGGGCTTCAATCTCCTCTGGTGTGAGGACATGTCCATACAACAGAAACTGACCCAGGATCTCTTTCTGGTCCTCCATGTAGAGGTAGGCGTATTGGCTGAAGGTGTTCCGATAACTGCAGCCGAGGGCCATCACGCTCTGGACCCTGTCCAGGAGTGTGCTCCGCATACGTGCCAGATCGGCCAGGCCCTCCAGATCGACCTGGGGAGCAGGAGAACAGCAGGCAGGTTACGTGGAGGGAAGTTCCAGATCTGGCTGGTGTGAAGGATGGTTGTGGATCCAGTACCTGATACTGAGAAGAACTGTTTTGTGGGGAAAGCCGTGGCACCAGCGATGATATCCTAAAAATGTTGTTGACAAGACCGTCGACAATGTCATAGAAATTCCCCTTCACTCCAGACTCCAGAGATGGATAGAAAACTAACTCTGGGGTGGCTAGGCTCAGGTGTGCTTCAAATATTGGAGTGAGCCCTGCCTTGCACTCTGAAAAACAAGAAAACAAACGAACCAAAGAAGAGTAGGTAAAATGGGCAAAGTAGAATACTGTTTTAAAAGCACCCAGAGCATTTGTTTGCTTTAGATAAGCTGTTAGGGTGTAGGAAAATGGAAATGTAACGGGGGAACCACTGACATTTTGAAGAGGCCAATTCTTTTGCAGGACACTCCTGGGCATTGAAATTGCAGGACATTTACTGTCCTCATCCTCATGGAGCTCATCCCACTGACTGATCAACCCAAGCCAGTCACCTTCCACATTCTCAAATGCCTCCTGCAGGGGAAAACAGCCTCTGGCTGAGGAGAGGTTTATTTTTCAAAGGCAATTTCTTGAAAACAGCTGATTTCTCCCTAGGCACAAACCATGCAATTCCACGGGCAGCCACTAGGTGTGTGCTTGTTGACGGTTGCGTAGGCGTGGAAAACAAACAGAAGTGACAGTCCTGCCCGTTCTGCTCTTTTTCTAAAATATAGAACTGACTTTAATTCTGTAGTCCTGTAGTCATAAAAAATTTAAAAACGGTATAAATAATGAACATATCCCTAATTACTTACTAGACTGACGTGCCTTGCTAAATTTAAATCAAAATATGGCATAAAGTAAGCTGTTCCAAATACAAGATAAATGCTTAAACTTTTACCCATGGCCACTTATTTTCATATATCTTTTTGATTGTAGAAGTATTTAGGAGCCTATTATGGGCTGGATACTGTGGGTAGTGGAGACTACTCACTGAAATCCATTGTCCTCTTTTTCCCTAGAAATAGAGTTATAACCAGGCGTGCGACCAAGTTTCCCAGCCCTACTTGCAGTCAGGTGAAGCAGTGTGATTTCCTCACCAGTGTAATGTGGGAAGAAGTGATGGGTGCCACTTCTGGGCTGGGACCCTTGAGACAGCAGTTGAGCTTTCTCTAACACTCTTTTTTTCTCTTCTACAGACTGGAGCCTGGATGTGGCAATAAACCAGCTCAACCACAGAAATGAGGATGGGGCGTGAGAGGATGGTGGAACCACAGGATAGAAGGAATCTTCCAACAAACTGGTACACTCACTTCAAACCATTACTTGTGAGGTAGACTTCTTAGTCCTTTAAGCCACATTACTGATGGAGCTTTTGTTACCATAGCTTAGCCATTCACCCTAGCTAAAAAACTGCAGGATCCTCAAAGATATGTAAGACTAAGACCTTGCCTTCAAAAGAGTAAAGATGATAAATTTGCATTATTGGACTTAGGAGAGTCCCATAGAATGCATATTTAACTCAAGGGAATACAGGTTTACCAATAGCATAGTAATTATACCGTTAGCATAGAATAGTTTAAAAAACACTGTGCCATTATTCTTTATATATGTACTCATGATATGGTCTGTATTACTATACATATTTATACTTATAAACTAATAGATAAGGTTGTACATATAGTAGTACCCCCTTATTTGTGCTTTCACTTTTCATGGTTTCAGTTACTTGTGGTCAATAGTAATCCGAAAATAGGTCAGAGCAGCACAATACCATTTTGAGAGAACGTATTTGGAGAGAGTGAGAGAGAAACCACATTCATATAACTTTGATTATAGTATATTATTATAATTGTTCTATTTTATTATTAGTTATTATTGTTAATCTCTTACTGTGCTTAATTTATAAGTTAAACTTTATCTTAATGTATGAGTAAGAAAAACCATAGTACTACATATGCAGGGCTCGGTACCATCTGCAGCTTCAGGCCTCCATTGGGGTTCTTTGAATGTATCCCCGCAGATGAGGGGGGACTTCTGTAGTTTATAGGACTTAAAAGACTTCAAAGAATATTTTGCCTATATGAGATTTCTGCCCCGTGTGCTGACATGGGAACCTAATCCCTACATTGGATGTAATGGCAACGTAATTATCATACAAGGCAGATTGTCCTGGTTCCTCAATGTTGGTACGAGTAAATTATTTCAGGAAGTAAGAGAAGGAAGAACTTTTCTCGATGGAGTGGGTAGCACTGAACCTGTGCAGTGTTTGGGTCACGAGAGATGACAGGGAGGCCAGCCCAAGCCATGGGATGGCATGGGCCTGACCAAACACAAGAAAGCAAAAATGGCAAGGGGGACCTGGGAAGAGATGCCGTCCAACTGGGCTACTGTGAAGGTCACCTTGATTTTCCTCTTCTCAGTGGCTCCCTCTTTAGGCTCCTTACTTCCTCTTTAGATAACCAGTGCCTTTTCAATTTTCCTGCTCACTCAAAGATCATGAAGGGCCTCTACATCACGAAGGAAATGTGTTCCCTGCCCTTCTGTTTCCATGGAGGGAAGGTAACTTTGGCAATCTTGGGGAAAAGCAGCCATCTCTTCTCTCCATCCCTTTGTTCCTGTGCTGTCCTTCCCACACGAAGACAAGTGACACATCAGACAGCCCAGGTCAGGAGACCCAGATGGCTGCAGGTCAAGGGTGGAATCACCACATTTAGGCACCCTCTCTCCTGCACTGCCTGCACCCAGGTGTGGCTGGGGCATCTTCCTAGATCTTCTAGGGGATGACTAAGTGATGAGTCCCCCCGAACCTCCAGCCTCAGAGGAGGTTTGGCCATGAATGTGCATAAGGTGAGCCCGACTGGTGCTGATCTGTATTCTCAACCTAGATGTCTGCGTGTGTCCTCTTTTATGGGCTGGATATCTGTCTGGACACTGGTCTTGGCCTACTTATTTTAACTCTGCATTTGACTTCTGTCTTTGGGTTGAACTTGACATCTTAAACTCTCATCTCACTTTCAACCTCTGCCTTTCCATTTCAACTAATCCTTCAATACGACCCTTGCTAAGCAGCTCAGAATCTGCCGGAATGTGAAGGTTGAGTTCAACTTTTGGTCCTGAACTCCTCTGCCCTTTCCATCTCGTTGCTCACTAGCCTTAAGGTATCTTTGACTTTGTGCACTTTACCCCAGTTTATCCACCACATATTCAAAGCCCTTAACTGTCTTTTAACAGCTTTAAAGAGTGCCCATTATCTGCCTAACATTCCTTTTCCTTCTGAAAGTTACTTCCTCCTCTGTTTCTGGTCTGTCCCTTTTTCACACAGAAAAAGGTCTGTTTCTTCCACTTACCCTGGCTACCACAACCTCCCTGTGTTACCAGAAGACTGCAGAGACACAGCACACGTAGCTCGAAGGCTCAGATGCCCCCTATCATTGCCATGAGTCAGGTCTGGATGAAGCCAAACCAGTTGTGCTTCCTGTTGCTCCAACGCAGCCACTCCTTTCTGCTGACACTTGATTTAGATTGAATTAGCTTTTATGCTTTTGCTCTTGCGAAGGGCTTCACTACCTGAGAGCCCGGCTTATCCCCTGATTTTTAAAGAGTCAGAAATCTTTTCTCTCTGAACAATTTAGAAACTCAATTCCTTTGCTATTTTATTGTGTACCATTCACAAAAGATTCACAACGTTTTGGAGAAAGTCACAGGCACTCAATTGCACTTCAGTTTAACTCAACGAATGCGACTACAGTCATCCTTCCAACAAGAGCCCACATCCATAAGCCAGAAAGTACCAGTATTTTCCAGGAGGTACTTGAGGGAGCACTCAATGGCAAGAAAAAATCCATCCAGCAACATATTATCAATGTAGTTAACATAAGTCTTCCAGATACTGGAGGTTGGGTCTGCTGAAAACAGACCCAGGTTTTCCTACAAAAGAAAAAAGCAAGGATGTAAACCATGTTTAATAGCATGAAAGAACTGGTATAATCATCATTAATAGGCATGAAAACAACACGTAGAGAAATAAATCCCTCTTGTGAAGAGTTTGCTATTACAAGTGTATCAAATCCACTCTGTCTAACGGGTGTGACCACTGATGGAAAGGAATGAAAAGTTAACCCATGAAGGGAATATGGGGTCCCATCCAGTCCCTGAGGAAGAAGGAGGGGGTCAGGTGACCTTCTCAGAAGGACCACTGATGGATGCAATGTGCATGCTTCCTAAATGCTGACGTACTGTGGAGGAAGCTGTATCAGAGCAGGAGTTAGGGAAGGCAGAGAAAGACATATAAGGACAGAGGGCACTATGGTTCAAGGTTTATAAGAAATTTGAGGTTCGGAGAAGCAAAGCACTCCTGCATAATCCTTAGAGATGAGCTGGAGTGTTTTATGGTTGGCATTTAACATTAATTAAAAGACTTCATACTGAGGGATTTAAAAAACTCATTCACATAAACAAATGCACATCTTTCTCTCTCTTTTTCTCTTTCTCCCTTTCTCCTTCTCTTTTATATAATATAGTCCCTGGCTTGGTGGATCTCAAGCATCACCATGGTAACAAGGTTTGGACTTCAAGGAGAGGGAGCCTAAATGCTCAGCAGTGACAAGTACAGACATCCCATTTATTCTTCATCATTTTCATTTTTAGGACTTTTTATAGCAACTTTCCAATTATCTGATAGCTTCATAGAAAGCACTAATTAACTTGCAGAAGTAACTTTTCTGGATGACTCATACTTACCCCTTTAGGAAACATTGTCATGTGATAAATCCCCCTGCATTTAAACAATCTCATGATCCTGACTTTAAGTGACATAACTCTAAAATTTCTAAGATGCATTATCTATACCTTTCTTAACTAAGTAGATTTAATATTTTCTTTTATTAAAAAATTTATTGTTTATGCATATTCGTGGGGTACAAAGCTGACCATCACCACTTGTGCCCAAGATGCGATGGCCAGATCAATACTTTAAGCATGCCCATTACCACAAATTGCAATTATTCCCCGTGAATGACTTAAAGTCCATTATCATGCAAATCATAACACAGGGACAGTACAGAGTTGCTCTCAGGTATTATTAAGATATGTATGTCTGTTTGCTTCTACGCTGAATAATTTTTAGTTTTTTTTTTTTTTTTGGTCTTTTTCCGTGTCTGGCAACGAATCACAACCCTCAGTGTCACCCCCGTACCGGACCGGGACCGGCAACGGGATCGCAACCCTCGGTGTTGCTCCCGCGCCTCGCTCAGCCAGTGAGCGGGAACCGGTCTGTATGTGGGATCCGAACCCTCGGCGGGAGCGCCGCCGCGCTTCCCAAGTGGCACACTATAGCAGTGCGCCACCGGGCCGGCCCTAATTTTTAGTTTTTATGACGGCTTTGTTTAATTGTTCTATCTCCTCCCCCTTGTGAAGATATCAATATAACTATCTATCCGTCAAGTATACTGTGGTCTAAAGAACAAATGGATTGGAATTTTTTTGTGAAGAAGAAAAAGCTCAGGTTTCTGATCCTAACTAGGACAGAAGAATAGACTGTACTTGCCTTTCTGTTTCAAACAACTATAGAACTGGATATAACACAAGAAATAGTTGTTTTGCATAATTGGATAAGAGACAGTGTAGGGATGTGATCCTTGAGAGAAGGAAAATATTCAAGGTGAGCTTCACAACCACCTGGCTTTCTGCTTAAAGGCACTTCCCAAACCATGGCATAGGGAAAGGGAGCTTAATTAGAGCATCTCTCATGATGGGTAGATATGACAGAAATTGGAATTTGGGGCAGCTGAAGTGGCTGGGTTCTCTTGAGTCTTTGACCGAGTATTAAGATGTACATGTTTAGGGCAAGACTCTGCAGGATCCAGAGGGCTCTAAGCTGAATGAAAATTAGGTAGTTCATATAGTGCTGGAAGATGTTAGACTTATATCAGAAATAACCAAAAGACCTTGCAGATAACCCAGAAATTCAGTTGAGACTCCGGAAATGCCATGCTTTAGGATTAGAGCTGCTCTACTCTAGAGTAAATCCTCTTTAGACCCTTCTTCAACTAAAGCTTAAAAGTGATCCTCAACAGGATCAAGGGGATCCAACAGTAAGGTAACTGCCTGTCAAAACAAAAATTCTAAACTCTTTACAGAAAATAACATCTAGCTTCTCACGTTATCCAACATGTTTAGTTTGTAATAAAAAATTTCTAGATATGCAAAGAAGTAGAAAAATATATGACATTTAACCAGGAGAGAAAATGGTCATTAAGAACAGACTCAGAAAATTGTCTGGGTAGGTCCCTTATTTCATAGCTGTTATATCAATCCTGGAATTCCTACCCTTTAGACATTTTATGTGAGAGAAAAATAAATTTCTGTCTCATTCAAAAAAACAAAAACAATAAAAAAGACAAAACAGACAGAATATAACATAGATGTTGGAATTAGCTGAGAAAAATGTCATAATGTGACAAAGAAAATCTCCCCAAATTTAGTGAAAAACAGATCTAAGAAGCTTATAAACTCCAAACAGAACAAATCTAATAAAAACCCATGGAGGCACATTATAGCCAAACTGGAAAGAAAATGAAAGATTAAAGAAGAAATTATTAAAAGTTGCCTGAGAGAAACAATACATTACTACAGAGGAACAAAGATACAAATTATGTCTGGCTTCTTATGAGAAACTTTGGAGAGAAGAAGATAATGAAATAACTTCTGAACAAAAAACAAATCTACACAATTCTATATTCACTGAAACTCCTTCAAAAATAAAGGTGAAATAAGGACATTTTCAGATAAACAAAAACCGAGAGGATGTGTCATCAGCAGACCTGAACTTCAAGAAATACTAAAGAAAGATCTTCAAGCTGAAGAGCAATTACCTCAGATGGTAACTGAGATCCACAGAAAGGAATACCAAGCTTGAAAATGATGAGTATATGAGCAAATATAAAACACTATAAATATACATATATATTTAATTTTAAAGCAAAAATTATAATACCAAATTGTGGGGTTTAATATATAGTTGTATATTATATTAATATATTATATATACAGTTGGTCCTCTGTATCCATGAGTTCCACATCTGTGGATTCAGCTAACCATGTATTGAAAATATTTAGGGGAAAAATTGCACCTGTAGTGAACGTGTACAGACTTTTTTTTTCATGTCATTATTCCCTAAACAATATATACATCCCATTTACTCTTTATAATTTTCATTATTAGGACTTTATATATAGCAATTTTCCAATGATCTGAAATAATATAACAACCATTTGCATAGCATTTACATTGCATTAGGTATTATAAGTAATCTAGAGATGATTTAAAGTATACACAAGGATGTCCATAGGTTATATGCAAATGCATGCCATTTTGTACCAGGGACTTGAGCCTCTGTGAATTTTGGTATCCACAGAAGGTTCTAGAACCAATCTCCCACAGATACCACAGTATAGCATACAACAATAGCAGAAGAAATGAGGTGGAGGGTTAAGTTGAACCATACTGTTGTGGAGTTTTTTATATTTTAGGAGAGAACTCTAACTGGATTGTGTTAAGTTCAAGATGCATACTGAGACCTAGAACAACCAATAGAAGTGTAACGCAACAAGGTAAAGCTGAAATGCCAAATGAGAAATTAAAATAGAATACTAAAAAATATATAATTAACTATCAAGAATGTGGGAACAAAAGAGCAGAAAAACAGAAAAAAGAAATGAAGCAAATAGAAAACAAGTACAAAATGACAGAGCTAAATCCAACCATACCAATACTTACATTAAATGTAAATAGTCTAAACATTGCAATTAATAGGCAGAGTTGTTAGACTGAAAAAGTAAGTTTCTACTATATATGGACTATAAAAAGAAGAAATTTGAATCCAAAAAACCAAAGAGGTTGAATGCAAATTGGTGGGAAAAGATGAACAGTGCAAAAAGGGAATAATGAATCAGGGGAAAAGGCTATATTATTATCAGAAAAAAATAGACTTCAAGATAAAGTAGTATTCTTAGAAATAAAAGGAAGTTTTATAATGATAAAATGGCCAATTCACCAGGAAGGTATAATAATTATAAATGTGTTTGTACCTACGAATAGAGCTTCAAACTTGTACTAAAAAATCTGACAAAACTAAAGGATTAAATAGACAAATTCACAATTATACGTTGAGACGTTAACATTCTACCTTAAGCAATGGATAAAACAAATAGACAAAAAAAGTCAGAAACCATATAAAAGATTATAACAATACCATCAACCACTTTGAACTAGTTCATATTTATAAAACACTACATGAAACAACAGAAGAATAAACATTGTTGTTAAGTGCCCAGGTAAAATTCTGTAAGATAGACCATATTCTAGGTAATGGAATGAGTATCAATAAATTCTGAAAGATTAAAATCCTACAGAGAATCTTCTCTGGCCATAGCAGAATTAAATTAGATTTCACTGAGATATCTGGAGAAGCTCTCAATATGTGGCAATTAAACAACATTCTTCTAAATGATGATTGAGTTAATGAAGTAATAACAATAGAAAACATTTAAAACTGAATGACAATAAAAATAAAGCAGATAAAATTTGTGGAATAAAATTAAAGCACTGCTAAAAGGGAAATTGATATCATAAAATGTCTGCATTAGAAAGAAATAAAGTCTTAAATTATCTTACATTTGTACCCTACGAGGCTAGGAAAAAAAAAAAGATAAGCAACTAACCCCAAAATAACTGAGATTAAATAATTAAGAACAAAAATTAATGAACTAGAAAACAGATGAGTAGAGAAAATTACCAGAAGTTGAAATTTGGTTATTTGAAAAGATTGATGAAATTGGTTAAAAAAAAAATAGCAAAACTGATTAAAGAGAAAAAAAAGACATAAATTACCAACATTAGCAATGAAAGAGGAAGCATCACTACAGATCTTACAGACACATAATGATAATAAGAAATAATTATGAATCATTATTTTGCCAACAAATTTGATAACATAAATAAAATGGACAAATTTGTTGAGGAAAAACAACTTACACAAACTGATAAAGGTGAAACACAAATATATAAATAGCCTTTTATCTACCAAAGAAATCATTATCAAATGCCTCCCAAAAAAGAAACCTTCATGTGCAGAAGTATTCACTGGTGAATTCTATCAAACATTTAAGGTAGAAATAAGACTAACCTTCCACAAACTTTTTCAGAAAATAGAGGAGGAAATAAATACTTTCCAACTCATTTTATAAGACTAGCATAGCCTTGACCTCAAAATCAGACAAGAACATCGAAAGAAAACTAGAGATCAATGTCATTCATAAACATATGTATAAAAGTCTTTTTAAAATTAGCAAATCAAATCTTTTAATACATAAAAGGATACCACAACATGACAAAAGAGGTTTATTTCAGAAATGAATGTTGGTTTAATATCTAAAAAATCAATGTGCCTGCTATGGTTTGAATATTTGTCCCCTCCAGAACTCATGATGAAACTTAATTGCCATTGTAACAGTATTGAGGAAATCTGACTATGGTATTTAAAAGCTGTGGGCTTTAAGAGGTGATTGGATCATGAGGGCTATGCTCTCATGAGTGGATTAATCAGTTTATGGATTAATGAGTAATCATGGGAGTAAACTGGTGGCTTTATAAGGAGATGAAGAAAGCACATGGACATGCCCTTGCCCTCTCCCGATGTGATGCCCTGTGCCATCTTGGGACTCTGCAGAGAGTCCCCACAAGAAGGACCTCTCCAGATATGAACCCTTGACTTTGGACTTATCAGTCTCCCAAACTAGAAGAAATAAATTCTGTTTCTTTATAAATTACCCAGTTTTAGGTATTCTGTTATAAGTGACAGGAAGTAAATGAAGACAGTGCCCATTAACAGAACAAAGGAGAAAAATCATGTGATCACCTCAGGTGATGCAGAAAAATCATGTAATAAAATTCATAGTAAATCTTTCAGCCAACTAGGGATATAAGGAAACTTTCTGAGTCTGATAAAGAGACATCCACAAAAGCTCTCCAACTAACATTACACTTGACAGTGATTTTCTACATATTTCTCCAGATGATTGGAAATAAGCAAGAAAGTCCCTTCTCACCACTTCTACATTGTACTTGAGGTCGTAGACAGAGCAATAAGGCAAGAAAAAGAGGTAAAAGACATAAAAATTGGAAAGAAAGAAGTAAAATTGTATTTATTTGCAAATGACATGATTATTTACACACATAATCGTGAGAAATCTGCAAAACAACTACTACATCTAATATATTTAGAAAGGTCACAAAATCAATATGTAAAAGTTATAGTTTATTCACTAGCTGAAAGCAATTGGAAAATAAAATTAACAAAACAATTCCATTTATAGAAGCACTCCAAAACATAAAATACTTACTGATAGATTTCATGAAAAATGTGCAAGACTTCTACATTAGAAAATATAAAATATTGCAGAAAAAAATTAGAGAGACCTAACTAAGTAAAGAGACATGCCATATCCGTGGATTACTACGTTTGATATTGCTATGATCTTTATCTTCCCTAAATTAATCTACAGATTTAATGTAACCTCAATCAAGATCACACCTAGCTATTTTGTTCTAGAAATAGGCAAGATGAATATAAAATTTTTGTGAATATGCGAAAAACCTAGAATAGCCAAAACAATCTTGAAAAAGAGAAATTAAGTTGGAAGACTTACAGGACCTTGTTTCAAGACTTATTAATCATGCTACAATAATCAAAAAACAGTGGTACTGATATTTTGTACAGTATATATTTTATAATAGCATTTTACATACCAATTGGTATGTGTGTATACACATACACACATATATTATACATATACACATATACATTTTGCGTTGGCATTTTATACAGTTAACTGATTTTCAACAAAGATGGCAAATAAATTTAATAGGAAAATGTAATTTCAAAAATGGTGCAGGAACAATCGGATGTTAATGAGTAAAACAAAGAATTCAACTCCTATATCACTCATAAGCAAAAATTAATTCAACACAGATTATAGTCCCAAATATGAAAGCTAAAATTACAAAGCTTTTAAAAGAAAATATAGAAGAATATCTTCACAAACTTGGGGTAAGCAGTTTCCTTAGAACTCAAAAGCACTAACCATAACATGAAAAATGGTAAATTAGACTGCATCAAAATTTAAAACGGTTTCTCATCAAAATACATCATTAAGAAAATAGGAAAGCCACAGATTTGTAGAAAATATTCACCATACATGTATCTGACAAAATATGTGTATCCAGAAGCCATAAAGGACTCCTAGAACTTACAAACAACCCAGTTTAAAATGAGCAAAAAACCCGCTTCATGAAGGAATACATATAATTGGCCAATCAGCACATGAAAAAGTACTCAACAGTGTTAAGTATTCAGAGAAATACAAATTAAAATTCCAATGAGATACCACCACACGCTGACTAAAATGGCAAAAATTAAAAAGACTGACAACACCAAAATTTGGTAAAGAAGAACAATCAAACTTTATTGTATTGCTGGTGGGAGTGTAAAATTACACAACCCCTTTGGAAAACTGCTGGGTAATGACTTATAATGTTAAATATATGTGTACCTATGATCTTGTGATTCTCAAGAGGTATAAAAACATATGTCCATGGAATAACTTCATATCAGATTTATTTATAATAGCCAAAAACTAGAAATAACTCAAAGATCATTGTTAAGAAAATCTAACAAATTCTTTTATATTCACACAATGAAATGCCAGAAATAAGAAGAAATTGACTCCTAATAGAAGCAACATCTGGATGAATCTCAGTAATGTTATGCTGAGTACAAAAAAAGGCATAGTTTTGTTTATACAAAACTCTAGAAAAGACAAATCTCCTTCATAGTGACAAAAAGCTGGTCAGGGATTGACTGGGCTGGTGGGAGGAGGGGGGATTGACTGAAGAGGGGGACAGGTGAACTTTCTAAACTGATGGCAACGTTCTATACTGCGGTAGTTACCTGACTGTATACATTTGTAAAAGCTCACTGAACTCTACGTATACTTAATACCTGTACATTGTACTGTATATGTTATATACTACATCCATAATAAAGGAATAACCCACTTTACCTAAATATCCAACAATTAGTCAAATATCTATGAGTTAGTCAAATCATGGCGTATGCAGTTAAACACTACACATGATATTATAGAAGGATAATAAGTGAAATAAACAGTTATTGAGTATACATTGTTTGAAAAAATCAAATTATAGAACTATAATGTATACTGATACCATTTTTGTAAAATTATGTGTAGATAGATAGAAAATGATCAGAAGGTTTAATTCTTTTAATCAACACATTCAGCACCTACTATACACCAAAGAGCAGAAAAAGACAAAAATCCCTTCAGTGGTTTTTATTTAAAAATATTTAAATTATTAAAATGTAAACATAATATAAGGCTAAATAATAGTAGTGAACTACTATTATTGTGTTGTAATAGGAGTTATTATTAAAGCATCTGAACTTTTAGAGTAATATTTGTGGCAAGTATTTTGGCTTGAGGACATGGTTATTTCCTGCTTGACACCTGGATAACTATAATGTTATAATACGTATTTTTTTTCTAGGTCACTGTGCTTGTCTCACTGATTAGGCAATTTAATTCTCTAAACTTTCTCATTCTGACTTTCAAGAGCATGCATTTGAGCATTTGTTATCACATAGATAGATGGATAAATGGATACATACATACATAGTTTTTAAACTTTTAAAATCTTAAGTAGTTTCTTATTTTTGTCAGTTGTTTTTTTTCTACTTCAAAGCAGGAACTGTAGCTCACATTTTCTTGATAATCAATATAGAGCCTAGGATAGTTATGGAAACACAGCTGATGGATGGGTGGAGGGATGGGTAAATGGATGGATGAGTGGATGAATGAATGGGTGGGTGAAAGAAATCTGTATGAAAAGTCAGTGTCTGGGATCTACACTAGCTACTTAATTACTGGATATGGGGCCAGGAGGGGTTAAAAAATAAATCAGGTTCAGAGATTCTTTATCTCTCAAAGCCAAAATTTGTGCAATTGTCTCCTTCACTTAATGAGTCATCATTAATGCTTAAGGTTCAATGTGTTTATTATGCTTAAAACCACAGATAATCCATAGGTAATAACTGTGATTCTTTCCTGAATTTAATCTGTCAGACACTGCCCTATGGCTAATTCAGTAGGGTTGGAGCTGGTGGCCATTTATGACCCTTTTCCACTGTTCACAAGGAAGCTTTAGTCTTTGATAATAGGACAGGAAGTCGCCCTGACCACAGCTTTGTACCTTACTCCATGAAGTGCAGTTAGGGATGCCATGGTAATCTTTTACCTGTTTGGGCTCTATAGAGATAGGTAGTAAGGATGATGGTCAAGCACCACACTAGGTTGTGTGGGTGATTTGGGGGTGGGGGTGGTTAGTGTAGTGGATAGTTTAGGATTCTGTCCCTGGCATCTCTTTTTACCCTCCTTTCCCCAACAGGGTTAGGTGTGAGACTTAAGTCATGAGACAACCAAGTGGTGTCACTATCAAAACAGTATTAATTTTGACACACTGATACCAAAATGTGACTTTTCACTCCCCTCATCTGTTAGCTTTAGTTCTTTTGCTAAAAAGAACTAATCTTCTATCAGTATAAACTTCTATTCAGTGTAAACTTCTATCCTTGACTGCAGAAGACACAGCATCTATTGATGGTTCTAATTTTCAAATCACTTCTTGCACCCAAATACTTCTTGACGCTTTTCCTATACTCACGGTATATGTGTCTAAGAGGTTGGTTATTACCTGAACAAGGGCATGAATCTTAAGGCCAGATTCTTTGATGAGACTGTAATATTTTTCCATTTGATCATGCTGGTCATCCAGAGAGAGAAGGCTTTCCCTTTTTCCATCTTTTCTCTTAAATATTGGAGTCACCCAGGCTTTCATAATGTTTTGAATCTCTTCCACATTGTCTTTAGTTTTCTGAATTCTTTCTTCAAGATCATGAATACTATTGGTGATTTGAATGACATAATCCCAAATGCCTGCTCCCCAAAAGAAATATAGTTAATTGGAATAGCTTACAAATGTTTTGAATCTCTTCCACATTGTCTTTAGTTTTCTGAATTCTTTCTTCAAGATCATGAACACTATTGGTAATTTGAATGACATAATCCCAAATGCCTGCTCCCCAAAAGAAATATAGTTAATTGGAATAGCTTACGATGGCATAGCTGGAGGGGTAGTTGCTATGAAAGATACACATTTAATACTTGTGGGTTTTATAAGACGTTTCTGTATAGGTTACGTTATTATCAAAACATTTTCCTTTCTAGTTGTATTAAAAAGCCAACCCTTACCATG
Source organism: Galeopterus variegatus (assembly GCF_000696425.1). Lineage (NCBI taxonomy): Eukaryota > Metazoa > Chordata > Mammalia > Dermoptera > Cynocephalidae > Galeopterus > Galeopterus variegatus. The sequence goes on along the minus strand of NW_007726316.1, from coordinate 5,994 downwards.
ATCCTGATTACAGAGGAAGAGAAACAAAGACGTAATGCTTACCTACCAACCACACAAAAGTTGGTATGGTTGCTAGGTAATACAATTTTACATCTGGACACCAGTGATGACTTTATTTGGGTTAATCGATCTTTTTTTTTTTTTTTTTTTTTTTAGCACTTTCACTGTGTCAAATCTTGAAAATGTCATTCCTTTTTATATATAGTTCTAACTTGTTTAGTTTGGCTTTCCAAGACTTTCATGAGTTCACTGTGACCTTATTTTCAAAACTTAACTCTTCTGAGGACCCTAATTCTAATTAACCTCCCTCCCCTGTGATTCATCATACTTTATTTTTAACTCTATAATGGCTTTTTACCATATCCAGTCTTGCATGATTTAGGTTGTATGTATGTCTGTTGTCTCCACTAAATGTGAGCTCTTTGAGGGTAGAGGCTATGTTCTATATACCTCATGTCTCACATTCTCCTTACAGCCCCCCACATAGTACCCTGTAAATGTTAATCAATCAACGGAAGTTTACTGAATTGAATTGGGGGATACCAGAGAAGTGGATGCATAGTTCTCTCTTTTAAGATGCTTACAATCTAGTTATGAAAATTAAATAACAACGACAATATAGTAAAAACTCTCACTCGTGGAGTGCCCAGTACATGTTGGTGTCTGGGGAGATCTTGTGCAAGCTCTGAGCCTCCTAAGGTGCACGGCAGTACAGTTTTCTAACTCTACCAATCACCTCCACAAAGAAGCAAGAAGAGGAATACCAACCCTCCCTGCCTCCTCTACCTGGACATGTGTCTGAGGAGGACACAGACGTGTTTTTCAAACCCAAACCAGGGAACAATCTGAGCTTGTGTTTCTCGAATCCCAGCGTTTCCTTTAGACTCCAGGTGGTGCCCTGTTACCTTCTGTTTTCCAGTTCAGAGTCTCCTCTGCAGCTCTCAGGCAGAGATCAATATTTTGCAGCTCTTCCTCCACTAATGGAAATTCCACCTCTAGCAGGGTTTTCATAACTTTGTTGTACCAGTTTGCCATCAACTCCAAGTTAGCCACAAGCTGCCGATAGAATTCCCTGGAGGAGAACAGGGCTGCTGCTGTCTCAGGAATGTGCTTCCTCTCTCTGGATTCAAGATAGCTCATTTCTTTCAGCACTGAAACCAGCTGGAGAAAAGAATCGACACAAGTGACTGTAAGGGATGGTGGATATGCTGCAGCATCAGTCAAGGACTGGAAAAACCCTGGGGGCCCAAAGACTTTCTGGGTCTCTTAACTTCTGCTCCTACCAGTTCCTTTAAAAAAATTTTTTTTAAAATTTATTATTAGCATATTCGTTCCTACAAATCATGGTATTTCTTTATGCCCTTTGCCTGATCTATCACTTCCCAAGCCCTGTCCCTCCTTCCCCCCATCTCTGGCATCCTTAGGTTTATTCTCTCCTTCTGAAAGTTCAACATGTTGTGGCCTTTTCTTTCTTTCTTTTCTTCATTTGTTCCTTCTTCCCTCCCTCCCTCCTTTCCTCCCTCCCTCCCTCGCTTCCTAGCAGCCAGTTATGAGTGAGAACATGTGGTATTTCTGTTTCTTTGTCTGGCTTATTTCACGTAACATAATTTTCTTCGGACTCATCCATGTTGTTGCAAATGGCAGAATTTCATTCTTTTTTATGGCTGAGTAGTATTTCATTGTGTATACATACCACATTTTCTTTATCCAGTCATTTGTTGATTGACACAGGTGAACAAGTATAGGACCCAAGTCCCACCAGGGACCAACACAGCTGCAGGCCCCACCCACACCTGAGCACAGGGGGGCTCACAAGGCCCCACTAAACCACCTTGTGGGCTGCACAGATGAGCATGTGCAGGATCTGCACACTGACTGAACAGGAGCCACCGCATACTCAACTGCATCAATAAAACAAGAGTCACCAGCAGAAGCTAAAGAGGAGGAAGTCTTCCCCCTCATAACCCACTCTAGAGGGATAGAAGAAATAAGTGTTCTACCAGATGACCAAACATCAGCATAAAAATATTAGAGCTACAAATAACAAAGAGATATGACACCACCAAAGGAATATGGTATTTCTCAAGTACCCAACTCCATAGAGCAAGAAACCCTTGAGATGTCTGAAAAGGAATTCTGAACACTGATTTTAAGAAAACTCCAAGAAATAAGAGAAGAATCAACTAGAGAACACAATGAAAGAAGAAAAACTATCCAGGATATGAAGGAGGAAATTTACAAAGAGCTTAATAACTTAAATAATAACTAAATAAAACTTCTAGAAATGAAGAATTCTCTCAATGAAATAAATAAAAAAAAAACAGAACAGAAAGCTTGAGCAGCAGGCTAGAGCAAGCAGAAGAAAGAATATCAGAACTCAAAGATGGTCTTTTTGAAATGACCCAGGCAGACAAGAAAAAGGAAAAAAGAATTTTTAAAAAATGAAGAAAGTTTAAGAGAGCTAGTAGACAACTTCAAGTGCACAAACATCTGAATCATGAGTATTCCAGAAGGGGAGGAAAAAGGAAAAGGCATTGAAAACCTATTCGAGGAAGTAATAACAGAAAACTTCCCAGTTATAGAAAGGGATGCAGACCTTCAGATCCAAGAAGACCAAAGATTCCCAAACAGATTCAATCCAAAAAGATCCTCCCCAAGACACATTATTATCAAACTGGCAAAATTCAAAGACAGAGAATTTTAAAAGCAGCAAGAGAAAAGTGCCAAGTCACCTATAAGGGAGCCCCTATCAGACTACCAGCAAACTTCTCAACTGAAACCTGATAGGCCAGAAGAAAATGGGATGACATATTCAACAGACTAAAAGAAAAAAACAGCTGTCCAAGAATCCTATATCCAGCATGGTTATCATTTAGAAATGAGGAAGAAATAGTGTATTTCCCTGACAAACAAAAATTGTGGGAGTTCATTACCACATTACTTGTAGGGCTACAAGTAATACTCAAAAGAGTCCTGCATCTGGAATCTGAAAAATGATAATGGATATCACAGATTCACAAGAAAGAGCAAAACCCACCATTAAAACCAAAATGCAAACAAGAAAGAGAGAGAAGCTAAATCATGTCACCTCAAAAATCCAACTAACATTGAAGATGAAAAATAAAAGGGGACAAAAAGGACAAATAATGTTTAAAATATCTAAATGAAAAACAATATGACAGGAGTAAAGCAATACTTATCAATAAAAACCCTAAATGTAAATGGATTAAACTCCCCATTCAAAAGACACAGACTGATTGGGTTAAAAAGCTAGACCCCACTATATGCTGTCTTCAAGAGATCCACCTCACCTATAAAAGTTCCTGAAATAT
>NW_007726316.1:0-1965 GCF_000696425.1 Galeopterus variegatus | reverse complement strand
CGTTTCCTTTAGACTCCAGGTGGTGCCTGTTACCTTCTGTTTTCCAGTTCAGAGTCTCCTCTGCAGCTCTCAGGCAGAGATCAATATTTTGCAGCTCTTCCTCCACTAATGGAAATTCCACCTCTAGCAGGGTTTTCATAACTTTGTTGTACCAGTTTGCCATCAACTCCAAGTTAGCCACAAGCTGCCGATAGAATTCCCTGGAGGAGAACAGGGCTGCTGCTGTCTCAGGAATGTGCTTCCTCTCTCTGGATTCAAGATAGCTCATTTCTTTCAGCACTGAAACCAGCTGGAGAAAAGAATCGACACAAGTGACTGTAAGGGATGGTGGATATGCTGCAGCATCAGTCAAGGACTGGAAAAACCCTGGGGGCCCAAAGACTTTCTGGGTCTCTTAACTTCTGCTCCTACCAGTTCCTTTAAAAAAATTTTTTTTAAAATTTATTATTAGCATATTCGTTCCTACAAATCATGGTATTTCTTTATGCCCTTTGCCTGATCTATCACTTCCCAAGCCCTGTCCCTCCTTCCCCCCATCTCTGGCATCCTTAGGTTTATTCTCTCCTTCTGAAAGTTCAACATGTTGTGGCCTTTTCTTTCTTTCTTTTCTTCATTTGTTCCTTCTTCCCTCCCTCCCTCCTTTCCTCCCTCCCTCCCTCGCTTCCTAGCAGCCAGTTATGAGTGAGAACATGTGGTATTTCTGTTTCTTTGTCTGGCTTATTTCACGTAACATAATTTTCTTCGGACTCATCCATGTTGTTGCAAATGGCAGAATTTCATTCTTTTTTATGGCTGAGTAGTATTTCATTGTGTATACATACCACATTTTCTTTATCCAGTCATTCGTTGATTGACACAGGTGAACAAGTATAGGACCCAAGTCCCACCAGGGACCAACACAGCTGCAGGCCCCACCCACACCTGAGCACAGGGAGGCTCACAAGGCCCCACTAAACCACCTTGTGGGCTGCACAGATGAGCATGTGCAGGATCTGCACACTGACTGAACAGGAGCCAAAGCAGCCCACCGCATACTCAACTGCATCAATAAAACAAGAGTCACCAGCAGAAGCTAAAGAGGAGGANGAAGCTAAATCATGTCACCTCAAAAATCCAACTAACATTGAAGATGAAAAATAAAAGGGGACAAAAAGGACAAATAATGTTTAAAATATCTAAATGAAAAACAATATGACAGGAGTAAAGCAATACTTATCAATAAAAACCCTAAATGTAAATGGATTAAACTCCCCATTCAAAAGACACAGACTGATTGGATTAAAAAGCTAGACCCCACTATATGCTGTCTTCAAGAGATCCACCTCACCTATAAAAGTTCCTGAAATATTGTTTCAGAAAATTAAAGTCAAGTATTTGGCAGAAGGAAGGTGACTCAGAAAGCAACAATATTTAGCAAATCTATAAGTTACAAAGGGCAGGTGGAAAACCTGAGAAAGGAAATGTCAGCCACAGCAGGAAAGAGCTCCTCCTCTGTGCCTGGGGCATGTGGCTGCTGAGACAAGAGGCTCCTCTTGGAGCCGGTTCTCATCTGGAGGTAGGGGTCTGAAGGAGCAGGATCTTCTGGCCTGGGCCACCCACATCTGTGAGAAGCCTAGAATTTAAACTTCTGGTATTCTCTCCAAATGAGATCATACACACAGGCATAGAAAGACACTGACAGGACTGGAGATGCTCATGACAAAACTGTAGTTGTTTATTATAAACATTGGAGTATCTCACAATTTCTTTAGCCCTGAGCTGGCATTTCTTTGTGTTTTAATATAAGAAGTCATCCAGGCCTCTTGGCACTTCTGTGGGGCCCTGAGTTTCGTGGCAACTGGAGAAGTGAGAAGCTAAGGAGGTGTGGTTCAGTGAAACAAGAGGGAGGCCTCGACAGGGTTCTTGGCACCCTGTTCTTCATACTTGCTCATTTACTGTGTGTCTATTGGCCCCTGTGAGGGCAGA
>NW_007726315.1:877604-878466 GCF_000696425.1 Galeopterus variegatus | reverse complement strand
ATGACATTTTTCTCAGAAATGGAAAGAACTATCTAGACATTTATATGGAATAACAAAAGACAATGCATAGCCAAAGCAATTCTGAGCAAAAAAAATAAAGCTGGAGGCATAACACTACCTGACGTTAAACTATACTACAAAGCTATAATAACCCAAACAGCATGGTACTGGCATAAGAACAGACACACTGATCAATGGAATTCAATAGAGAATCCAGAAATCAACCCCCACACCTATAGCCATCTGCTCCTTGACAAAGGCACCAAGCCTATACACTGGGGAAGAGGCTGCCTCTTCAGCAAATGGTGCTGGGATAACTGGATATCCATATGCAGGAGAACAAAACTAAACTCATACCTCTCACCATATACCAAAATCAACTCAAAAATGGATTAAATAATTAAATATACACCCAGAAACAATAAAACTTCTTAAAGAAAACATAGGAGAAACACTCCAGGAACTGGGACTGGGCACAGACTTCATGAATACGACCCCAAAAGCACGGGCAACCAAAGGAAAAATAAACAAATGGGATTATATCAAACTAAAAAGCTTTTGCAGGGCCGGGCCTGTGGCGCACTCAGGAGAGTGCAGCGCTGGGAGTGCAGCGACGTTCCCGCCATGGGTTTGGATCCTATATAGGAATGGCCGGTGCGCTCACTGGCTGAGTGCAGTGTGTGTGACACCACACCAAGGGTTGCGATCCCCTTACTGGTCATGAAAAAGACAAAAAAAAAAAAAAAAAAGCTTCTGCACAGCAAAAGAAACAATTAACAGAGTTAAAAGACAACCAACAGAGTGGGAGAAAATATTTGCAAAATATACATCTGACAGATATAAAGGATTAATATCCAGAATA
>NW_007726315.1:868789-876189 GCF_000696425.1 Galeopterus variegatus | reverse complement strand
GGAAATGCAAATCAAAACCACACTGAGATACCATCTCACCCCAGTTAGGATGGCTAATATCCAAAAGACTGTGAATGATAAATGCTGACAAAGCTGCGGAGAAAAAGGAACTCTCACACACTCTTGGTGGGACTGCAAAATGGTGCAGCCTCTATGGAAAATGGTATGGAGGTTCCTCAAATAATTACAGATAGATCATCCATATGACCCAGCTATCCCACTGCTGGGAATATACCCAGAGGAATGGAAATCATCAAATCACGAGTCAGGCACAGAAAGAGAAATATCACATGTTCTCACTTATTTGTGGGAGCTAAAAATAAATAAATACACAAATAAACTGGGCGGGGCAGGGGAGGGAAGAAGACACAATGATCACAATTCCTTGAAGTTGCCACAACAAGCGAACAGATATGAGGTGGTTGGGAGGGAGGAGGGAGAGGGAGGGGGGACGGAGGTTTCAGTAATGGGCCACAATAATCAACTACATTGTATATTGAGAAAATAAAATTAAATTAAAAAAATTTAATTTAATTTAAAAAACATGTTTTTGAGATTTATTTATATTTGTGCATGTAGCTGCAATTCATTTATTTTAACTTTTAATAGTATTATTTTGTATAAATAAACCATCATTTATTCCTCATAACACACACACACACACACACACACACACACACACACACACACACACACTTTATTAAAAAAAATGTTGCAGCAAACTCCTTGTACATGTCTCTTCTTGGGTACAAGTGTCAGTTTCTGCAGGACTCATCTGTCTAGTATGGGAGTCATTAGCTACATGTGGCTATGGAGCTCTTGAAATGTGGCCAGTCAAATTGAGTGTGCTCTCATTATAAAAGGCACACCAGATTTCGAAGACTTTGTACCAAAAGGTACATAAAATGCCTCATTACTTTTTAATACAAATTATATATTGAAATGATATTTTGTGTATATTGAGTTAAATAAAAATATTATTTAAATTAATTGCACTTGTTTCTATTTACCTTTTTTAATGTGGTTAATAGAAAATTTTAAATTATATATGTGGTTCACATTATATTTTCATTGGATATATGATTTTTAAAAAAAGGTCTAGGGTATATGAACATATGCTCGAGGGTATGTGATTAAAAGGAAGTTTTCCCCTTCAGCTTCACTAGATATTGCCAAATTACTCTCCCAAGCACTTGCCCAAGGTACCTCTTCCAGTAGTGTGTTGTAGGAGTTCCAATTTCCTGCACCGTCTCCAACCCTTGTTATCAGACATCAACCTTTGCCAGCCTGATAAGGTGTGAAATGGTATTTCATTATTGTTTTGATTTGCATTTCCCTGATTACTAGTGAAGTTAAGAACTTCTCATATGCCTATCGATGATTTTCCTAATGACGATTTTTGCCTTAAAGTCCATTTTATCTGGTTTTAATAAAACAGTAGTACCCTTTTTTGGATTCCTGTTTGCCAGGTTTACTGTCTTGTCTTCCCATGTCCTTAATGTTTTGAGTGTATATCTTATAAAAACTGATAGATATATATTTTCATAACCCAATCTTATAATCTACATTTTGACTGTAAAGTGTAGTCCTTTTGTACTTATTTTGACTATTGAAATATATAGATTTATTTTTTGCCACTTTAATTTTACTTTCTATGTATGATGGCTTTTTCCTTTGCTTTCCCCCATTTATTTATTTATTTATTTATTATTCTTTTGAATAAAAACATAATATTCTTTTGAAAAAAACATTTTTTTAAATTTTAAAAATTTATTTTCTTTATTCTATTGAAATGAGTTTTCTGTGTCTATTCCACCATGACCTTTTTCCTCCTTTTTTGATTTGGAAGTTATACATTCTATATGTAGTGTTTTATTTGTCAGACTTAAAATTCTAGCATGCATAGTTGACTTAATGTCTAATATAATCACTATCTACACTCAACCCCTGCAATAATACAAGGACTCCTATTACTCCACTGTGGTTTTTATTTATTTTCATCATGTTTTTATATCCCCTAGATTAGCCATTATTGTTATAAATATTTTATACGGTCTATGATTATTCAGATTAGATAGATGTTTAACAATTTATTTGTTCATAATTGCTTCTTGCCTTCCACTCCATCCTTTTGGGTTCAACTTCCCACTTTCTGAAATACATCCTTTAGAAGTTCTTTAGCAAAGGTCTATGAACACTAAGCTCCTTTACTCATCATTGTCTGAAAATGTCTTAGTTTCCCAGTCAATTATGAAGGATATTTTAGATATATATAGAATTCATGGTGTACAGTTATTTTCCTTCGGCACTTTTAAGACACCCTTTCATTGTCTTCTGGCTTGAATTAGGGTGACCAACTTGTCCCAGTTTATGGGGACTTTCCTGGTTTCAGCACTAAAAGGTCCAGAGTCCTTAGAATCCCCCCAGTCTCAGGCAAACTGAAATGGTTGGTCATCCCCCCTTGAATGTTGCTGTTGAGAAATTTGATATGTTCGTAATTTTTATTCCTTGTAAGTAATCTGTATTTTTTTTGGTTGTTTTACTTTTAAGATTTTTCTCTTGGTTTTGGTATGTTCATAAACTTTGTTGCCAGAATTCTGGGAAATGAGCAAAAGAATGAGGCTAAAGAGAAGGGTGTTTCAGTGTCCGGCATGTACATTTTCTTTTAATTCTCCCGTTTTCAGTATGTGTCCTCAGCAGTGCCTGGTGTCCCCAAGTCCAGAACTTGTCTGGTTTAACTTTTGCTCTTCTGTTGGTGGGCTAGAGGTAGTCACTTGGCTACTTGGGTGTTAGTAAAGCATTCAGAGGATTTAATCTTACTTTTTAAAGACTTTCAACCAATTCCCTTTCCTTCAGGCCCTCTGCCATCCCTGTCTTCAAAGGTCCTGGTACTATCAATTCCTAGACTATCTGTGGCTCAGCAGCTTGAATTACCTTGATTCTTTTTAGCTTCTCTGACTCCCACCACTCTCGCTTTCAGTGCCAACACCACAGGTGTGGATTTCCACTTTCTCCCACCAAATAAATCATTTGCCATTTGTCGATATGAGTTTCAGCCTCCAACATTTTTATTAACATTTATGGTCTTTTCTCCCATTGTCTTTGTCCTTACTGTCATGATGGTTAATTTTAGGTGCCAACTTAACTAGATTAAGGAATAACTAGAAACCTGCTAAAGCATTATTTTGGGGTTTGTCTATGAGCGTGTTTCCAGAAGAGATTAGCGTGCAAGCCTGAGTGGTAAAGACCTGTCCTCAATATGGGCGGACACCATCCAATCTGCTGGAGGCCTGGAGAGAATGACAGAGGAAAAGGCAAATCTCTCACTGTACCCGCCAGAGCTGGGGTACACTCTGCTCTCCTGTTTGTGGATGTCCGAACTCGAGACTCTTCAGGCTTTGGGTTCCAGGACTTCCACCAGGGGCACCCTCTGCTCTCAGGCCTTTGGCCTTGGACTGAGAATGGACTTTGGCCTTGGACCATCGTCTTCCCTGATTCTGAGGCTTTTAAAAAAATTTTTACTTTCATTTTGGTGTGGTTTCAGTAGGCATACATGCCTATGTTAAATTTGCCTTTTTTTTTTTTTTTTTTTGTCTTTTTGTCTTTTTTCGTGACCGGCAATGGATCGCAACCCTCAGTGTCGTGCCCGTAACGGACCGGGACCGGCAACGGGATCGCAACCCAACGGGATCGCAACCCTCGGTGTTGCCCCCGCTCCTCACTCAGCCAGTGAGCGGCCGGTCTGTATGTGGGATCCGAACCCTCGGTGGGAGCGCCGCCGCGCTTCCCAAGCGGCGCACTGTAGCAGTGTGCCACCGGGCCGGCCCAAATTTGCCATGTTTTACCAGAACCTCAAGAACTATACGAATGGCCCCTGACGTATAATAGTTCAACTTGCAATTTTTAGACTTTTCTTTTTTTTTTTTGTCTTTTTGTAGTGACCGGCAACGGATAGCAACCCTCAGCATCGCGCCCGTACCGGACCGGGACCGGCAACGGGGATCGCAACCCTCGGTGTTGCCCCCACTCCTCGCTCAGCCAGTGAGCGGCCGGTCTGTATGTGGGATCCAAACCCTCAGCGGGAGCGCCGCTGCGCTTCCCAAGCAGCGCACTGTAGCAGTGTGCCACCGGGCCGGCCCAGCAATTTTTAGACTTTTCAATGGTGCAAAAGTGATATACATTCTATAGAACCCATACTTCAAATTTTGAATTTTGATCTTTTGCTGGGCTAGCGATACTCTTAGGTGTGATATGCAAAACTTTAATATAAAATAGGCTTTGTGTTAGATGATTTTACCCAATTGTAGATGAATGTAAGTGTTCTGAGCATTTTTAAGGTAGGCTAAACTAAGCTATGATATTCAGTAGGTTAGATGCATTAAATGCATTTTTCACTTAGCATATTTTCAATTTATGATGGATTTATTGAGCAGTAACCTCATTATAAGTTGAGGAGCATCTATATTTTTTTTTCCTTCTAGAAGTTCTATTTAGATTTTGTTAAATCTCCATTTTTTTCCTTAGGATATTATTATTATTATTTTATTGGTTATGAATATTCATGGGGTACAAAGCTGATTGTCATCGCTTGTGCCCAAGATGTGATGGCCAGATCAATACTGACAGCACACCCATTACCACAAATTGCGATTATACTCTGTGTCCCCCACCCAATTAATCCATGACCTTCCTCTCTCGCCCCCTTTTTCCTACCCCACCTTGCAACCTTAGGTATGTTCTCTCCCTCTGCAAGTTCAACGCATCACTGTGGTCTTTCTTTCCTTCCTTATTTCTCTCAGCTCCCACTCATGAGTGAGGACATGTGGTATTTTTCCCTCGGATATTATTTTCTTAGTATTTTAACTTATTATATGATTCTCATACTTTTTTTTGTGGCTGGCTGGTAAGAGGGTCGAATCCTTGACTTTGGTGGTGTAACACTGTGCTATACCCAGCTGAGCTAACTAGACAGCCCTAATGCTATTAAACATACTAGGTTTATATAGTCTTTCTCTGGTTGCTCTTTCATCTCAAGCCATTGGGGTGTGGCTTATCTTATTTTCTGTGTCTTTTGGCACTCACTAATGGTAGGTTGTTTCCTCTTGTGTTTGCTTACTTTCAATTCTGGGCTTGCTAGTTCCTTGGTAATCGCATGTGCTGTGTGTTGTGGTTATGTCCTTCTATAGCAGTTTTGTGTGCTGTACACACAGGAAGCACTTGCATGGATCAATTTTTAATGATAATTTTCTTTGCATGGGAATTTCTAGACCACGAGGGTTGTGTGATCTCAGTCCGAAGCCTGTGCAAAGAGTAGTACCAGGAGTTTGATTTCTTAGCGATATGTTTTTTTCACTGAGTGAAAGGCTTTCTTGCCTGCTTCCTCTTTTTCCAGAGTGCAGGTTCACTGACAGGGTAGCCCTTTGAGATGCCTGGTTTTATGAAGAGATTTTCAGTTCCAATCCCACCTCACATACACATAAAAGGTTCATCTTTTACCTCTCCTTGGCAAGTTAAAACCGAGAGGATTATGAAGACTAATAACACTCTCCAGAATATTGCAGCATCTATTCATATGATTGTTGCCCTAGTTTTCAGTTCCTGCTTCATTTCTTCACCTGGAATTTACTCCACTCCTTTTTTTTTTTTGCCAGCTCAGATATGCACTTACTTGTTTTTGTTTTTAAAATGTCTGTAGAAAGAGGTCTCCATTTTTTCTTGGCCTACCATCTTTCCATAATCCTGTTTGTTTTTCTCCAAAATACTGAGAGGGGAAAGTAAAAAGTGCAAAGCAGATGGAGAGGATGAATAGCCACTCAGCAGCATAATAACTGAAGCAAAAGGGGGCGCCTTTTATGCAAAGAAACATAAACTCTTTTCTGAGAAAAACAGTTAATTTAAGGATGAGTGTGCTGAGAAATGATAAAGAATCAGAAGAAATATATTTTAGATCAGCAGAAGTCAATTTAGGCAACATATTACTAAATATCTAAATTTCATCTGATGGCTTCAAAACACTGGAAAAAACAATATTCATAATCTCTGAGTTACAAATCTGTCAGCTAATGAAAAGAATGCCACCATTCTAGTTACCATTTTAAACTAAGTAAAAACAAATAGGGATACACATGATTAATTTTATTAGAGAAAGAAGATATGTGAAAATGTTACTTTGAATGTTCTGAAGAATATTACGACATTTCTTCTTTACCCTCCCGCCTCCTTAAATTTAAGGATGATACTTTCATCTTTATACCTTGGCATTTTTAACTGCATAAAGGTATTCTACTTGGGTATTCTGTGAGCTTAAAGACATTCTAAAAACTTCTGAGGGAAAAAATTAATATGGAAAATAAAAGTTTTACCACTCTCCAAAGCAGACAAAATACATGAAGCAGAGACTTGGGGTAAGGATAGTATATTAATTCCCTAATGCTACTGTAACATATTATCACAGACTTAGTGGCTTAAAACAATGCAAATTTATTATTTTACAGTTCTATAGGTTTCCTACGAGACCCTATACCAAGTGCTTGGTATAAAGTCATGTTCATAACAATTGGGGTCCTTCTGAATCTCCCACATCACATAATGTAGAGCAGAGCCCATAACTGACACCTAATAATACATGTTATCCATTATCACATGATGCAAGATATGTGTCAAGGCTACACTCGATGCTGATGTTGAAGTCTGAAGTGAGAATCCAGGGTTCCCCTACACTAGGTATACTGTAACACGCTTTCTCTTGAAAATCTGTTAGTAGGACCCAGAGGCTTTTCAGAGAACAAAGAGATGCTGAATAGAAGACTGATTTTAGGTTTGGAATGTAAATGCTTCAGGTGATAACAGACATTTGTCAGTCTAATGAATGGGCAGGGAAACCAAAATACAGGGTGCAAAAGATTCTAAAATTACAGGTCATCATGCTGAAAGAGTACAGAAAGCAGCTTTCTGGCTTTCCTGGAAACTGAAAGACACCCCAAGTCTGCAGCAATTTACAGTACATTTGAAGGTGCCCATTGAGCTATCTTTTAAGTAGAAATAATATGATTTATGGAAATCCTGGGGCCCATTTAAGGTGAAATTAAACAGATTAAAAACCTCTTGATTAGAATTTGTTGTATAAGATGGGGGAAGGGAAGAATGGACCGATTGACCAACTGACTCACATTGGGGTCATTGGGGTCTCTTCCTCCTGTGGCCAAAGAGTAGAGAAAATATGTTCTGAGGCCCATAATAGCCCTTTTCTCCATAGACAAAATAACTTTGTTATGTGTGTGTGTGTGTGTGTGTGTGCCCATGGCATACACATCAGGGTGTGGGGAATGCTAGCTTTGAATTGGAGTGAGGGTTAACTCACAGGCACCAAGTAATTATGAGACTGGTAAACTGAGATTAGA
>NW_007726315.1:866546-867700 GCF_000696425.1 Galeopterus variegatus | reverse complement strand
TCACCTGAAACTAAGAATAACTCTGCAAGGAAGGGATTAGCATTGTTTTTATTGTCCAGACCAGGAAGCTGATTCCTAAAGCAGCTGGATACATGGAGAAATCAGGGGTCGAACCTCCCTTTTTGAAATATACAAGCCCCCTGTCACTTTCCACAGATGCATAAGAACTCATGTCACACCCACAGGTACAAGGAACGAGGGATGCTGAGTCAGCTGGTTTGACTTTGGTAATCTTCACTTTCTCTACGATTCATCTCCACCCAAGGCTTTACTTTTACCTAAAGATACTTAATCTGGGTTTGGCTTTTCTTCTGAGGTCCTATTTAAGGTTGTGACTGTCTATTGGGATCACCACCTGGATAACTTTCCCCTGAATCACTCTGTCCTCATGATATCCTAGGACCCAGGTTCAAAGGCTCAGAGCTGTCTTTGATTCTTCCCCATCACTTGCATTTCACAATCAGTCCTATCAGTTATTTCTCTCAAAGTTTTTCAAAATTGTCCCTTCTTTCCTGCTCCTCCTCCTCCGTATCCTCTTTAACCACCTTACCTATAATTCTGATTCTCATTACTTCCCCCTTGAACAGTTGTAAAATCCCACATCTAGTGTACTTAATTGTAGCTTCTTCAACTTCCATTAATTCATCTTAAGCCTCATTGACAAATTAATCATTCTGAGTTTCAACTTCAGACATATAGCTCTTCTGTTCAGAAGGCTTTAATAGGTCCTCATTAGTAAATCAAGTACAAATATGCCAAATTTAATAGGTAATATTTATTGAGCATTTACTATACTTCAGGCAATGATCAAAGCACATGAATTCTTTCATTTAATCCTTAAAACAACTCTATGAGATAGGCCTTTCTATTGTCCTCATTTTACAGAAAAGGCAATTGAGAACTAGGCATGCTAAATAATATGCCCAAAATCACATGGCAAAAAAATGATGGAGCTGCGACTCAACCCAGGCACCTGATTTCAGACTAGGACATCCTGTTGCCCTCCCAATTTAGTTGCCACTAAATTGGAACAGATTAGACTCATAGTAGCCACATGAACACATCCTGTTCACAAACATATTTGGTGTCTTCTAAATGTCATTTGTGATTTATTTCTCCCCACCCAAATCCTAAACTAAAAAACTCTATGTATG
>NW_007726315.1:863547-864857 GCF_000696425.1 Galeopterus variegatus | reverse complement strand
ACAAAATTCCTCAGTGACATCACATTGGACTGACTGACCACCAGCTAATCTTAGTATGGAAATGCTCCTGTTGTTCCCTTGTCCCTTTTTCTTTATAATGGTATGTATCAGCTGTTATTTCAGTCATCCAGTGAAGCCTGCTGTTAATCTTTAAATTTGTATGGTCATTCACACACATCCATTGATTTTCTTTTTCAGTTATACTAATTTGCATGATGATTATCTGCCCTAAAGTTAAGCATCTTGCAGATGTCAATTACCATGTTTAAAATAAGATAATCGAAACACCTATTCTGAGGCTTTTAACAATTTCTTTTTTGATTTTACTTTATCAATATACAATGTAGTTGATTTTCGTGTCCCTTTACCAATTCCTCATTTCCCCCTCCCTCTCCCACTCCCCTCCCCCCCATCACCATCATATCTGTTCAAATGTTTTTAATGCGTCCTGAGTTGCTCTTTCATCCAGTTGTCAGTAGGTGGCAGCACATCGCCCTTTGCTCACTGCTGAGGGAGAGAAAGAGGGGGAATAGGTTTTTTCAATAAACCCTATTTTGGAAAGTCAGTCCTAGACAAATAGTTTTTACGTCGAATACTCCTTATCTCATAAAGGTATTCCTTTAATTCTATACATTATTTTGTATTTGTAGTGCCTTTATTTTAAATTCCACTCACATTACCTAATTGCTATTATGCATTTATATGTACCAAATTAGCTTTATTTAGGTTTTGAGCAATAAAGCTCAAATTTAGCTTTCTGTGACTAAACAGCCCAATTAAGAGATGAAAACCCTGAGTAATGTGAACTCATTTTGAAAAGCTGTCTCTGAGCTTATATTAGACATTGGGAGTTGGGAGCCTAGGGAGAAATTATCTTTATTGTGTCAATTTTCAGAATTGTTGTACNTTGGAGTGAGGGTTAACTCACAGGCACCAAGTAATTATGAGACTGGTAAACTGAGATTAGAGATGACTCTGCGGTGAGAATGTTTATGAAAGACAAAATGAAAAAGGAGAGAATGAGAGAGGGAGTTAAAAAAAATAGCTTTTCCCAGAAACATTTTCTCCTTGTATCTCTGTTTTTTCTCACATCTTTCTAGTACCCAGCCAAGAGCATCTGAGTTCATGTGGGAGAAGTGATGCGGCAGAGGAGGTCCACTGACGTGGGTTTGGAGATAGGAGAAGTTGATGTAGCAACCTGTAGAATTTGACCAAGGCCTGGAAGGTTTAAGAGAGATGAGTTCAAGTGTTTAGTGGTGAAGAAAAGAGAAATGCAGGCATAGGAGTATTTAGGAATGAGCCAAGAGCCT
>NW_007726315.1:860488-861691 GCF_000696425.1 Galeopterus variegatus | reverse complement strand
AAATGTCATTTGTGATTTATTTCTCCCCACCCAAATCCTAAACTAAAAAACTCTATGTATGTGTCTTTAACGACCCATTCAAATTCTCCTTCATTCATAATGTTGGTCATAATCCCTCTGGCCAGATATGATCTCCCCCTCTTTTGAATTTTATGCATATTCAAATATAATAATTTGTTCACTTTATCTTTTGCCACTGGTTAAATCCCCTTCTCTTCTAAGGCAGGGGCTGTTTTCTTACTCATACATTGTAAAGGGCATTAAATTGGAGGGCTGGATATAAAATGCCTAGAAAAATAGCCATGGCTCCACTTGTCAGATTCTGTGTCCCATGTCTATCCTTATCTCCTTAATCAGTGTGCAATTTAGAGCTGAGCTGAGGACCCCAGAACACAGTAGATGTGATACAGACTATCCAGGCCATAGTTTTGGGCTGCTGCCAATGTAAACAGGTGATTATTGGGTGATGAATGTAATGTAAAAATTGCTTAGACCTTCCCTGGCTTTGACTATATGAGTCTAGTTAGGGCACTAAAAAAGAAAAAATGCTTCTCCAAACTAAAGAACTTTCTTCTAATCAGGAGGTCTAAGCTAACCTCTTTCAAAGCCTTTTCCAATCCTCCTAATTAGGTACAGGCTTTTGAACTTCCTTCCTTGATTTTGCCTCTAGATGACACATTGAAAATTAACTTTCAACACTGTGCCAAGTTTTACACTTCAATTTACAATGTACTAAAAACTTAATTGATAAATAATGTTGACTGAAGTGGAAAATTGAGGAGATATCTTAGCCCAGGCTAATCTTTCTCCAGAAATAGCCAAATAATCAAAACAAAATATGAACCATGGAGCTGTGTGCACCAAATCTTGAGATGCTACGATTCTGATGCACTCCTTGGAGTTCAAACACAGAAAATTGAAAAGAAATATGAAGAATTTCTATTTATGTATTCATTCAAGTAATATTTATAAAGTGCCTATCATGTCGTGGGGATTGCACACAGCACTAGAAATATATTGGTGAATATAAAATGTCAGGTCCCTGCACTCCTCAGCTTAGACTATTTGTTGTGTGTTGATCATGAAACTTTGCTTACCCAAAGACTAGGCCAGCTGGAAACATGCTCTCAAGAAAGGTTTAGACCCATTTGATAGATATGTAAAGGGAAAATAGGGCCAAAGGAAAATAGGGCTGTTTGAGAA
>NW_007726315.1:857356-859128 GCF_000696425.1 Galeopterus variegatus | reverse complement strand
TGGGAGTTGGGAGCCTAGGGAGAAATTATCTTTATTGTGTCAATTTTCAGAATTGTTGTACCTTCTTAAGATGCAACAGATGGAAATAAAAATCACTATTCTATTACTTAGCTATTTGGACTTTATACCTTCCTCAAGATCATCATTCTTTTCTTTTTTTTGGCGGCCGGTCCATATGGGGATCCGAACCTCTGACCCTGGTGTTATTGCACCACGCTCTAACCAACTGAGCTAACTGGCCCATTGCTTCCCAGGATATTGATTCGTGCCAGTGTTTTTAGAGAAAGGAGGCATATTTGCTTTTCAGAAAAACTCATAATAATTCTGCAGTCATGTGAACTACTTCACTCTTTAAACTAAAAGACTTTCAAGCTTCCAAAAACTAGTATAAAGGCAAAATAATCAGTTCAATTCAACAAATGCTTATTGAGTGCTCATTTATTTAATTAGCCAGCAAACCCTGTTTGACTGTTGTTCTTTAAAGGTGTTATGCTGGGTGATGTAGAAATACCAAATGAGTACGACATACTTTCTACCCTCAGGTAATTGTTCTAAGGCAGAGATAAGACATGTATACAAATAAGTAGAAGGCAATGGTTTATTTCAGGAAACATTTGCTGAGAGAATGAATGAGTGGCCATAAAACAGTTGTAAAAAAGTGCTATGGGGTTTCAAAGATGAAAATCAGGCAGACAGGTTAGGAAAAGGTAGCTGGAAGACATGGTATCTGACCTGGCTTTGGAGGAAAGATACAATGGAGGGGTCAGAGAGGAAGAGGGCATTCTGGATGCCTGGAGCACCAGGAATAAAAACATATGGGGAAAGGACACGTTATCCATTTTCACAGGAGGGTAGCTCGGGCATAAGCCTCCTACTTAAAGAATCAGCAAAGAACACTGTGGGACTTCATAATTCTTGACAGCACATTCACCAGGAGTTAGGGCATAGAATCGCACAACTAGAATTAACCTTCCCTCCAGGGTGGCCTTTGGCATTCAGAGCCCAGTCCCTTGTAAGGTACAGGCAAGCCCCTTGTTCCTCCTTGTCAACCAACAAGCAACAATTTTTATTTATTTAGAACAATGCCTTAAAAAAATTGTACATACTTATTATTTAAAAATTCAAGTAATTCTAAAAATATAAATTAAAAAAAATCTGAAAGTTTACCACCTAGGAAATAACCATAGTTAACATTAGGTATCACTTTAGACCTCTTTCTTTACATACTTAAGATGGACAGCTGGCTGGCTAGGAATAATTTTGCAAAAATGGAACCATATTGTACATGCTCAGTTCACATTAAAGTATTAATAGTTAATTATACTTCAATTTTAAAAGAAGAAAAAAACTGAGATTAGATAATGAAGGAATTGTGGAAACTTAGGTAAATAAATATTTCTTCAACTTTAGTTGTTCCCTTTATAAAAAGTAGGTAATATGAGAGTACTTCAAAAGATCATGGAAAAAAAAGAATTAAAAGATAATTCAAATCTTCCCATACACTTTTTGAAGACCCCCTATGTATTTATTACATTTGATACTCAAAAAGTCATTAACTTAACCAGAGTATGTATCTATTTTAATTATTCTATATCAGTTTTTCCTGGAACTCAAACTGCCTCTTTCACATGCAAAATTAGTTCTGCATTAATTTTAGGGAAGTTTTCTTTTTTAAATACTCTTTTTTATTTCATTTTTCTGGTTCTTGGCTTCGGAGACACCAATTATCTTTGTATAGGATCATTTCTATCTCCCTTTTACATCTACTCCTC
>NW_007726315.1:852849-857106 GCF_000696425.1 Galeopterus variegatus | reverse complement strand
TCTTTCACATGCAAAATTAGTTCTGCATTAATTTTAGGGAAGTTTTCTTTTTTAAATACTCTTTTTTATTTCATTTTTCTGGTTCTTGGCTTCGGAGACACCAATTATCTTTGTATAGGATCATCTCTATCTCCCTTTTACATCTACTCCTCTCTAATTGTCAAAATCGTTTCTCTTTTTTCTGAATGTGCAATGACACATCAAGCCTTCCCTCTGTCACTACTGCAATTCCATTTTCAGCAGGTTTGATCCTTGCTCTTTCTAACTTACTAGTTCTCTCCTGGTGTTGTTTTGGTCCTCAATTTGTCTTAGCTCAGCTTTTTACCTCCTGTTTTATTATTTTGCCTTTGAGATCTTAAGTTTTTCTATAGTGTGTAATGCTGGCAGGGAATTTTTTTTCTAATATTTGACTTGTATTTTCTTCCTTTCTAATATTTGACTAGGCCTTTGCTTGTCTTTTATATGCTTGTTCTTATCTGCCCTCCCTTTTATTTATTTAATTTTTTGCTGTAGCATATTTGCATAATCATTGCATCATTTTTTTCCTCTTATGCTTATCAGGGGAAGTGTTTGCCAAGACCTTCTATTTACTTTGAGATATTATGGATAAATTCTTCTTAATTCTCTCTCCATACTATTTAGGAGATGTTATCTCTTCCAAGTTGCAGATGGGGACTGGTGGGAACAGACATCCTCTGGGGCTATGAACAGCCTTTGAGGAAGACCGTTGTATAGCTACTGAATCACTCATACACTGTAGAAAAACTTAACACACATACACACACACATACACGCATTGCAAGGATATGCATTGATTCCCAGAGATGGTAAAAATCTACATTTATATTTGAAAAGAGAAACATTATCTTAACTGTAACATAACCTGCACAGCTGCTTTTGCAGACACAGAGAGATTTCTTTCATTATTCTACAAGAGGCAGAATAATCTGGCAGTTCAGAGCACAGCCCCCCTAGGTTCAAATCCTAGTTCTGCCACTCACTAGCTGTAAGTGTGAGCAAGGTACTTCTATTTTTAAGCCTCACCTTCCTAATCTATAGATGGGGGATGATAATAGCATCTAGCCTTAGGGCTGTCCTGAGTAACAGAGTGCTTTGAACGCAGGAAGTCATTAGCACAGGGCCTGGCACAGTGAGCGCTCAGTAAATGCCAGCTATTATTATCCAAAAGACTAGCAGTTTCCTGTTGTTCATCCTCCTGCTTTCTTGAAATCAGGAAGCTTTTTGAGTGACGGACATTGAAGAGCCATCTATCTTCTGATAGTACATCCTGGCTAAGCAAGAGCTAAAAGGAGGTCTGGAAGTAAATGCATGGATCACATACACATTGTTGGTGGGAATTTAAATGGTACACTGGAAAACAAAGTGTTTTAAAAAGCTAAAAATGCAACTACCATTCACCCCAGCACTTGCACTCTTGGGCATTTATGCAAGAGAAATGAAAACAAGGAACATGTACACAAATATTCATAGCAACTTTATGTGTTATAGCCAAAAACCTGGAAATCAGCTCAGATGTCCTTCAGCAGATGACTGGTTAAACAAATTGTTGCATATACATGTCATGGAATATTACTCAGCAATAAAAGAATCAAGCTTTTGATACATGCAACAACTTGGATGAATCTCCAGGAAATTATGCTGAGGGCAAAAAAGGCCAATCCTAAAGGATACATACTGTATGATCCATTTACATAGCATTTTTGAAAAGGCACAGTTTTATAAATGGAAAACAGATTAGCAATTGCCAGGGGTTAGGGATGGGGGAGAGTAAGGGGGGTGGGTGTGGTTTAAAAGGACAACATGAGGATCCTTGTGTTGAAACTATTCATTATCCTGACTGTGGTGGTGGATACACAAACCTACGCAGGTGATAAAATCGTATAGAACTTAATACGCACACATAGAAACACAGACACAAATGAGTACAAATGAAAAAGTCAAACTGGGGAAATCTGAATAAGATAGGTAAATTGTATCTGTGCCAATATACTGGTTAGGATATTATATTTTGGAAAATATTTCCACTGGTGGAAACTGGGCAAAATGTACAAAGGATCTCTTTGTATTATTTCTTACAACTGCATGTAAATCTATAATTGTCTCAGTAAAAATTTTAATTAAAAAATAGTGAGAGAGAAGATTGCCCCAATCCCTTCCCTTCCTTCAAAGTAAATATCTTTCTCTACTTTTGGACTCTCCATGGATTCTTGGGCAGAGAATTCTTTTGTGATCTCGGTAGAGGAATGGAGGAAGTTTGAGAATATATTATACTCTTTGGTCCTAACCACTTCCCACCCCGGTGGCGTGGATGCTGGCATGGCAAGGGGCGTTCTGCCAACTGAAGAAGAGTGGGATGGGAGGAGGAAAAGAGGTTCTAAATGTTCTTGAGCCAAGGAGTGATGTGATGTATTTGGAGCTGTGTCACAGAAAAAATACCCCTGGTGGAACTGTGTTAAATAGAGGAGATTGAGTCAGGAAATGTGAAATAGACTGGGAGCTTGGGATACCACTTCAGAGTGTAATTTTGGGGTACTAGATAGTTCCCTCAGTTTAATTACCACCTCCTTCTGGCCTTAGTGTTTGAAATTTGCATACTAGGTTTGGAATACCCCATTTGCAAAGCACTTATGTTATCTGGGATTCTGACCATCTCATTTTTGACATTAGTTTATCTAGCTCAAATTTATCCAGCTAAAGATTGGGGAGTAATAGTGGTGGATAACAGACTGAATTTCAGTGGTAGAGGAGGGGCTCAGGACATGACCAAGGTGCCAGTATGATGGGGTGCACTTTGGGGGTTCTAGGCTACCCAGGAAGCCACTTGAGGGCACTAGAGAACTAGGGTAGAACTTGGGAAATAATATGTACAGTCTTACACATTCTTTACCTATACTATTTATTTCCTACAACAACCTTCTGTGAGCTAAGTGTTGTTATCAGCATTTTAGAGAGAAAAATGCTGAGGCTCAGAAACTTAAGCAATTTGTCCAAGAGTGCAGAGCTAGAAGGAGACAGAGCCAGGAGGTGACTGGACAGCTTCTGCACACCGATCCACTGTGCCACCCCACCTTCTGTTGGGTAATTTGACTTTGCCAGAATCTTATATTTAGTGAAAAACTAAACCCGTGGATGAATCTGTGCAAATCCTACACATTTCATAATAACTAAAGGTAGAAAACCAAATCACCCCTAGTTACTATTCGGTGTCTCTGGTCTCTTCTCAGCAAAGTTTCTGGAAAGAATTACCTCCCTATTTGGTCATCAACTCTCCATTCATTCTTCCACCCACTCCCATCAGACTTTCATCCCCACCAGCCCCTGAAACTGCTGTTATTCAGTTTGCCAAGGACCTTTGCTGATGAAAGGAGTTTTACTCGACTTTCCAACAGCTTTCAACAAGGTAAACCAATACTTTTCAACATATGGCTGCATATTAGAAATCACCCAGGGAGCATTTAAAAAATATTAAGACCTGCACTCAATCCCCTGAAATTGTGGTTTAATTGGTTTAGGGTGGGACTTCTTCATAAACACAATGGGAAATACCCAGGGGCTTTAAGTTGTATAATAACGTAATTTGGTTATAGTGACTTGAACTAGGATTGTAGCATTGGAGATGGAGAGAAAAGCATTTGAGAGTGGATTCAACAAGATTCCGTGATTGACTGGATACAGCGGAGGGGAGAGAGGGGCAGGTGTCCGGGAAGAGTCGCAGGTTTCAGGCGTGCATGACTGGGTGGTTTGTAGGGCCATTTACTGAGATGCAGAACTCTGGTGAGGGAGCAAACAGGAGAAAGTGGCAGACAGAGATCGAGAGCTGTGTCGCCATGCTGAGTCTGGCATGTTTGCATCTATACTCCAGTCTCTACTGGAGCACATGAGTGGGTATTTTGATATGGAGTTCCGAAGCGGGTCAGAGTTGCAGGCATATAGATTGTATGTAAGGACATGGCTGGATGTATTGGTGATGGAGAGGAGAGAAAGAGAAGAGGAAACAGGAGCAAATCCTGAAGGACCCCATCAGTAGAGAAGACAAAACCATCAAAAGAAACCGTGAAAAGTGGCCAGTGAAGTAGCAGGAAAACTGGGAGAATATGGCAGTGTAGAGACCAAGGGAAGAAAGATTCAAGGAGGAAATGATCTGTGTAGCAGTTGGCAACCTGGCTGAACATCAGATTTAACTGGGGAGCTTTAATAAGATACCTGTGCTGTTCTTTTTTTTTTTTTTTTTTTTTT
>NW_007726315.1:844697-852493 GCF_000696425.1 Galeopterus variegatus | reverse complement strand
ACCCCCTCACCCATCTCCTAGCAAGCCAACTCTTTTAGTCATTAGAGTCTTGGATTGAAGGGCGCTCTCTCTAAGCCCCAAATACAAAATAGCCCTTCTGTTTACTCTCTAATACTGTCTACTTTCTTGTCTCCTGCTGAACAGGATTTATAATAATAAATTTACTTGTGTGATACTTGTTTAAAGACAGATTCTCTGCCAGGCTGCAAGCTCCACATGAAAGGGCAGTGACTATGCTGTTTTGTTCGGTTCTGTATTCTCAGAGCCTTGCACATACCTGACATATAGTAGGTGCTTAAAAAATACTTGTTAAATAAATGCTTAGGAAAAAATGTTTATTTGATTTTTACCAGACCATCTATGTCATTAGGAATATGCTAGAAATAATTTTAATCTAAAAATATTCTACTTTCACAATTTGAAAAAGTTTTTGGACTTGTTAACATGTTTTAGGGTTTTTTCTTTAGAATAGGAAAAATGTATGTTTACAGTTGGTGCTCCACTGAGTTTGGGTATAATTTGGGGGATAGGAAGTGTGTGAAAGAGATTTGAGCTATCCCGCCTATTTGCATAATTGATGTATCTGCCCCTCTCTCTCTGGAGATACTTTATTAATAAGGTAAATGAATCCTGGAGGCTCAGCACATACACCCAAGATGATCACTTCATTAGTGGGGAGTCAGAGGTAGAGGATATAAGTGACATTTATTATACTTTGCTATGTGTTAGGTGCTTTTTATGTCTTATCTGGTTTATTCATCTCAACAGTTATGAGAGATAAGCATTATTATTCCCATTTTACAGATGATAAAACTGATGCTCAAAGTATTAACTAAGTTGCTAAGGTGTGAGATAGTACAAAGGATCAGATTATCAAATCAGACTCACATGGATCTGAGATTTCACACAGTAGCAAGCTGTACTAATAGTTTCAGGACACACAAATGCGAGGCACAGACAAAGCAGGGAGAAGTCTGGGACCACCAGCTGGGACCAGCTCCCCAGGTCACTTCCTGCTGCATTAGGACTAGCTCTGGCCCTGATCAACAAACAGGGTCTCTAAGTGATGTGTGCAGTCCCATCACTGTCACAGAAGACAGCTGTTTCTTTCATAATACATCCCCATTTTATGTTCTAATAGTTACATAGATGACATGACATTGTTTATGGAGACAAGTTCCATAAATCCATAAATTCCAGATTTGATTCCCATAGTAATCAATCCCAGACCTATCAGGTTCATCCTTCTGAAAGCATTCCATAGATAAGGACTCTCCCACCACAAATAATATTAGTGTGTTTGCCTAGAGGTCTGTCATTATACGCATACAAGGTAATTTGACCAGGTGATCTTCCTTCTTTCTTTCCCAGGGGCATTTCCTCAGTAAAGGGAGAGAATGGATTACCGGCCTGCTGTTATCCTCCTTTCCAGGATGCCACAGGATTCAAAGCCAGCTCTGTCTCACTCGCAAGTCCATTCTTTCCAATATAGCTACTCTCCAAACTTCAGGAGCTCACAGATGCTGGCACCTTGATCCTGGCCTTCCCTATTATTTGTAAATTACCCAGTCAGTGTTATTCTGTTATAGCAGCACAAAGCAAAGACACTCAATAATCCTTGGAATTTAATTTCTAGGAGATAACAGAAATTCAGCATACTTTATAGACAGGGGCATGCTGTAGCTGGTTAGTACCAGCTTGTGTGCCTCACTTTCTCAGTGACCTCACACTGGCAGCTGTAATCAGTAGTAGTATTCACACCACGGAAGTAATCAAATACTACGAACCAGGCTTTTTCTTCCCAGAAAGCTGGTTGTTGAATGTTAACCAACATGTCAATATTTGTAGCTAGATCTACAAGGCTTTCCTGTTCCTGGACTCAGGATTAATCTGGTGCCAGATGAGAAAGTCAAATGAAGAATCAACACATGAAATATAATAGACCATTAGAGTTTAAATATGTTGGATTTTCTGGGATGGGCAATGTATTAGTTTGTTTCTGTTGCTTACAACAGAATACCAGAAACTGGTTAATTTATAGAGAATTAAAATTTATTTCTTACAGTTTTGGAAGCTGGGAAGTCCAAAGTCCAGGGAACGCATCTGGTGAGGTCGTCCTTTTTGGTGGGAACTCTACAGAGTCCCGTGGTAACAAAAGTATCACATAGCGCTGGTGGCTGAGCAAGAGAGAGCTAAGCTTCTCACTCGCCCTCCTTATAAAGCCACAGGAACCACTCCCATGACCACCCATTAAACCATCAATGGATTGATCCATTCACAAGGGAATAGTCCACACAATCTAATCACCTCTTAAAGGTACCTTCTTTCAATGATCATAATAGGATTTCCCACCCTCTTAACACAGTTACAATGGAGATTGTTTCCAGTACATGAACTTCTGGGCGACATATTTGACCTAAAGCAGGCAATAAATAATTCCCATTTCTTCTCCCAAGTTTGGAACCAACTGAAAGGTAGAAGATCAATATCTCAACTTAATTATGAATAAACCTGATTAGAGGTCATGANACCCCCTCACCCATCTCCTAGCAAGCCAACTCTTTTAGTCATTAGAGTCTTGGATTGAAGGCCGCTCTCTCTAAGCCCCAAATATAAAATAGCCCTTCTGTTTACTCTCTAATACTGTCTACTTTCTTGTCTCCTGCTGAACAATATTTATAATAATAAATTTACTTGTGTGATACTTGTTTAAGGACAGATTCTCTGCCAGGCTGCAAGCTCCACATGAAAGGGAGTGGACTATGCTGTTTTGTTCAGTTCTGTATTCTCAGAGCCTTGCACATACCTGACATATAGTAGGTGCTTAAAAAATACTTGTTAAATAAATGCTTAGGAAAAAAATGTTTATTTGACTTTTACCAGACCATCTATGTCATTAGGAATATGCTAGAAATAATTTTAATCTAAAAATATTCTACTTTCACAATTTGAAAAAGTTTTTGGATTTGTTAACATGTTTTGGAGTTTTTTCTTTAGAATAGAAAAAAAGTATGTTTACAGTTGGTGCTCCACTGAGTTTGGGTATAATTTGGGGGATAGGCAGTGTGTGAAAGAGATTTGAGCTATCCCGCCTACTTGAATAATTGACATATCTGCCCCTCTCTCTCTGGAGATACTTTATTAATAATGTAAATGAATCCTGGAGGCTCAGCACATACACCCAAGATGATCATTTCATTAGCAGGGAGTCAGAGGTAGAGGATATAAGTGACATTTATTATACTTTGCTATGTGTTAGGTGCTTTTTATGTCTTATCTGGTTTATTCATCTCAACAGTTATGAGAGATAAGCATTATTATTCCCATTTTACAGACGATAAAACTGATGCTCAAAGTATTAACTAAGTTGCTAAAGTGTGAGATAATACAAAGGATCAGATTATCAAATCAGACTCACACGGATCTGAGATTTCACACAGTAGCAAGCTGTACTAATAGTTTCAGGACACACAAATGCGAGGCACAGACAAAGCAGGGAGAAGTCTGGGACCACCAGCTGGGACCAGCTCCCCAGGTCACTTCCTGCTGCATTAGGACTAGCTCTGGCCCTGATCAACAAACAGGGTCTCTAAGTGATGTGTGCAGTCCCATCACTGTCACAGAAGACAGCTGTTTCTTTCATAATACATCCCCATTTTATGTTCTAATAGTTACATAGATGACATGACATTGTTTAGGGAGACAAATTCCATAAATCCATAAATTCCAGATTTGATTCCCATAGTAATCAATCCTAGACCTATCAGGTTCATCCTTCTGAAAGCATTCCATAGATAAGGACTCTCCCACCACAAATAATATTAGTGCGTTTGCCTAGAGGTCTGTCATTACATGCATACAAGGTATTTTGACCAGGTGATCTTCCTTCTTTCTTTCCCAGGGGCATTTCCTCAGTAAAGGGAGAGAATGGATTACCGGACTGCTGTTATCCTCCTTTCCAGGGTGCCACAGGATTCAAAGCCAGCTCTGTCTCACTTGCGAGTCCATTCTTTCCAATATAGCTACTCTCCAAACTCCAGGAGCTCACAGCTGGGAGATATGCCTCTCAATATGTTTTGACTTTTGTTTTTAGTGAATAATGTTATCAACATCTCTCAAATTGCCGTGAACAGTCCTTCGTAGGTTAGTTCTGCTGCTACAACTGACAGCCTAGCAGTCTGACTTGTAGAAAAGAGAGAAAGCAAGTGGGAAGAGAAGATGTGGGGAGAAGGGAAAGAGGATGCAACTAACGATGCTATTCGGACCAGATGCTGAAGTGGGTAGTTCTATCTCTAACAGACAGCTGGATAATAAGTGTGAAAGCTGTACTAATAGTTTCAGGACACACAAATGCGAGGCACAGACAAAGCAGGGAGAAGTCTGGGACCACCAGCTGGGACCAGCTCCCCAGGTCACTTCCTGCTGCATTAGGACTAGCTCTGGCCCTGATCAACAAACAGGGTCTCTAAGTGATGTGTGCAGTCCCATCACTGTCACAGAAGACAGCTGTTTCTTTCATAATACATCCCCATTTTATGTTCTAATAGTTACATAGATGACATGACATTGTTTATGGAGACAAGTTCCATAAATCCATAAATTCCAGATTTGATTCCCATAGTAATCAATCCTAGACCTATCAGGTTCATCCTTCTGAAAGCATTCCATAGATAAGGACTCTCCCACCACAAATAATATTAGTGTGTTTGCCTAGAGGTCTGTCATTATACGCATACAAGGTAATTTGACCAGGTGATCTTCCTTCTTTCTTTCCCAGGGGCATTTCCTCAGTAAAGGGAGAGAATGGATTACCGGCCTGCTGTTATCCTCCTTTCCAGGATGCCACAGGATTCAAAGCCAGCTCTGTCTCACTCGCAAGTCCATTCTTTCCAATATAGCTACTCTCCAAACTTCAGGAGCTCACAGATGCTGGCACCTTGATCCTGGCCTTCCCTATTATTTGTAAATTACCCAGTCAGTGTTATTCTGTTATAGCAGCACAAAGCAAAGACACTCAATAATCCTTGGAATTTAATTTCTAGGAGATAACAGAAATTCAGCATACTTTATAGACAGGGGCATGCTGTAGCTGGTTAGTACCAGCTTGTGTGCCTCACTTTCTCAGTGACCTCACACTGGCAGCTGTAATCAGTAGTAGTATTCACACCACGGAAGTAATCAAATACTACAAACCAGGCTTTTTCTTCCCAGAAAGCTGGTTGTTGAATGTTAACCAACATGTCAATATTTGTAGCTAGATCTACAAGGCTTTCCTGTTCCTGGACTCAGGATTAATCTGGTGCCAGATGAGAAAGTCAAATGAAGAATCAACACATGAAATATAATAGACCATTAGAGTTTAAATATGTTGGATTTTCTGGGATGGGCAATGTATTAGTTTGTTTCTGTTGCTTACAACAGAATACCAGAAACTGGTTAATTTATAGAGAATTAAAATTTATTTCTTACAGTTTTGGAAGCTGGGAAGTCCAAAGTCCAGGGAACGCATCTGGTGAGGTCGTCCTTTTTGGTGGGAACTCTACAGAGTCCCGTGGTAACAAAAGTATCACATAGCGCTAGTGGCTGAGCAAGAGAGAGCTAAGCTTCTCACTCGCCCTCCTTATAAAGCCACAGGAACCACTCCCATGACCACCCATTAAACCATCAATGGATTGATCCATTCACAAGGGAATAGTCCACACAATCTAATCACCTCTTAAAGGTACCTTCTTTCAATGATCATAATAGGATTTCCCACCCTCTTAACACAGTTACAATGGAGATTGTTTCCAGTACATGAACTTCTGGACGACATATTTGACCTAAAGCAGGCAATAAATAATTCCCATTTCTTCTCCCAAGTTTGGAACCAACTGAAAGGTAGAAGATCAATATCTCAACTTAATTATGAATAAACCTGATTAGAGGTCATGACATGGACCTGTAGCCAGATGTGCTTCCTAATTCCCTGCCCCTGTGCAGAGTTTACCCGTGTGGTCACTGGCAAGGCTGGACCATCACAGGCTATGAGTCTCCACTTCCTGGAGCAGAGAGTATTTTTGGATAGAGGTTAGGCCAGACTGAGTGACACAGGACTGAAGGAAAGAGACAGAGGCTGTACCCTGCACCCTCAGTTCCTGCTTCACAATCCCAATCACACTAACTGAGTAGGTCACTTCTCTTCCCTTGGGCAGGGACAATGACAAGGATGGGAGGGAGGGAGGAAGCTCTTCTTTTCATCACCCAGAAAAGGCAAAAGCTCCTATTTTACAGGCCAAGGTAGGAACTTGTGGAAGGGACTAGTTTTCCCTACAATATATTTTATTTTAATCTCTTCTTTTACTATTTAATAAATCAGATATTGGTCATACACTGCCAGACATTTTGCTCCATAATGTTGTTGAACAGTTGAAGTGAAATGGTGGAAAAGTTTTCACATCATTTTACGGGAAGTGGTGGTCGTGGTGGTGGTGTGTTTTACCTAAAGAGGCTCCTAAAATATGTGCTAGACAGTTTCGATTTCACTTTCTACTTAAAAACAAACAAAAATTGTTAATGAAGACTCTGGCTTGTGTCTACCAATGTTAAAATATCAGACCTCTTTGAGCATTTTCATCAAGCAACCAGTTAATTCATTGAAAAAGAGATAATCAGACCAAGCATTTGATTTAAATGACCTATTGTTTTGCTGAGTTGGTTAGCTGCTTAAAAGAATTGATATCAGTTCTGTCTGGGTTGTTAATCCAGCCACTCTGCAGAGACAGACAGCCTCTTTTTTTTGTCAAACCATGGCATAATGATGTTTTGTCTACATTTCTAGTTTCATGTGGAAATGATTAAAAGAATGCACATTCCAAAATTTTTTTAAAAATTGTAAATATGATACATTATCCTCTCTACTGAGTATTGTGAGTATTTTCTTTTGGCTGCCTAAGATAATTTCAGGCTTTTATGTAATCTCCTGGCTTTTCTTGAAGGTCCAATCAGGTCAAATACCAAATTGAAGATCTTCATATTAGGCTTGTCTAATAAGCATGCCCTTCAAAGAACAGATGTTATCTAAGCAGGATCACTCTTCGAAAGGCTGATGTAGGGGTCTCTAGATTACGTTGAAATCCAATTTAAGTTGGTGGCGACTTGACCATTGACATCTGCAGACAATTTTCTTATCCATGGGAAATGAGATCATCCCTTTTCAGTGCCTCAGGGCCTCTTAGCTGGTACCAAGTGGCACCATTGTTGACAGACCCAGCAGGAGGCCAGGGACAGGGTAGTCACACTATGCTTCCATCTCTGCACCTGGGTGAGGAAACACTGGCACAGCATGGTGAGGAGGCTTGTTGTCTGCACATGTGGCCCCCAAATGAGCTGTACCAGACACCTCAGCTCTAGTGTGAACTGCCTCAGCTCTAGTATGAACACCAGCCACACATCACTTAGGAAAACCTATGTATTTTGTCTTTTGTGTGTTTTATGGACTTCATTTTAGGAAATGTCTCATTCCCCAAATCCCATTGAAAAAGTATAATGTTGATTACAACTTTGGCAGAGATTAGGATTACTATTGTCTCTTTCTACAACAGTCCTATTATAGAAAGCATCCGAATAGGCTGTTTACTGAGAATAACAGGTTCTGCTTTGCGTATAACTTGCATTAAATTTGCATGTTGTTCACTTATAGTCAATAATCATAGGTGCCTCTGCATACTGTAATCCTTCCCCTCCAGAGACCTTGAACACCTCTTCTTCTGAAATTAATCCTACTTTGGTTCTCCTCGCTTAATAAAAGTCATTTG
>NW_007726315.1:842236-843469 GCF_000696425.1 Galeopterus variegatus | reverse complement strand
GTGTGTGTGTGCACACGTGCTACATTTGTTAAGTGTGATAGGGGACATCATCAGAATCATATTTCAGGAAGGTGGAATCTGGTATGATGACTCAAATATAGTAAAGGATTGAGGGATAGAGGGAAGTAGGCTCTGAATTCATTCAATCTTTTCCAGGGATCTGTGTGTGAGTGAAAATTCCTCTTGTTTTGAAGTTCAAGCAACCCTCTGCAGCAGGACCTGCTAAATAATCTGCAAGAGAGAATAAAGTGCATCTTTTTCGCTTTGCAAGAGATTGCAGAGATGTCAGGGTATGGTGAAGATATCTAGCATCAGTGGACAGGGAAATGAGCCGTAATCTGCATCTCAGTAGGGACCATTTAGAGCTTGGAGTGACAGAGGCCTGTGGTGCTGCATGGTTTGGGTTGCCAGAAGCCAGGAGAGGCAGCACTGTACCTTAACATACCTTCTCCATGGTATCTTTATTTAGGTTTGCATCTTTGAACATTGCCTAATGTCCCTTAAAAACATTGCAAGATATGGCATCATAGAGACTAGTGCAAATAGTGGCCCAGACTGATTCTTAAGTATATACAAAACCCTCCTTTGAGCTCTTGTGGCACTGTGAATACCTTTATGAGCTTGTGGAGGCTTAACACAGTCAAGATATGATATGAATCTTAATAAAACTGCCATTCTCAAAATGGGAAGAAACTCTTAAGCCTGACTCAAGTTCTTGTTTTTGTTACCTTTCTTTCTCAATTCCATTCCTGATCTGTTTAGATGTCCGTAATACTAGATCCACTAGTCACTAGTTGTCTCAATTCTTTTTCAAACTGGAATCCGGAACAGATGAGGACATATCATTGCCTGTAAAATGTGCACATATCATTACCTGTAAATGCAAGGGAGGATAATGACAATGACATTCTTAAAGGGGCTGTCCTCAGCTCCGCCTCTGATATGAAGTCAGGCTTCCTCTTTGGTGTGTAAAATAAGGCACTTCCTTTTTGTAGGTTGCTTAACTTATAAAACACCTGACATATTCAGTTATGAAAGCAGTTCCCCAGCCCTGGAACACTACTTTGGAATTCAGTCCAGTGATAAAATGTAAGAATAAAATAACAGACCAATAGGAACAAGATAAAAAGAGGAAAGGACTAAGACTCCAAGCTTAAAAATGTTTTCTCCACCATTATATGGTATGTATTCTCATTTTCATAATAATAAAAGGGTAACAAAGAGAGGAAAAAA
>NW_007726315.1:839310-840742 GCF_000696425.1 Galeopterus variegatus | reverse complement strand
CTTCTGTCCTTTTTCTTTATGATTTAGGATCACAGAATATCAGAGCTGGCTGGGAACTTAGAGATCATGTACAGATGGAGGAACTGAGAGCAGGGGCTGCCTAGTGAATGTGAGAACTGGGACTGGAGCCCAGGTCTGCTGACTCCAAGCCAGAGCTGCTTTCACCAAACTAAGCAGCCTCTCATGTCATCTATTTACTTGTTATGTCCATTCTGGCAGTGGTGACAATATATCATCAAGTAGCTGCTGCACAGATTTCTCTCTGGCCAGTTCTGCATCTTTGACCATTATCTAAAGTCCCTCAATTTTGCTTTTCCATCCATCTCAATTATTGTGGTTACACAGTTTTAACAACTCATTTTCAATTATTAGTTTCCAAATAAGAACTTGAAAGGAAGAGTGAGTGTTTCCTTCNAAAAAACCCACAAATATTCACACAAAAAAACCAGCTTGTGTTTTGCCAAATACAAAGAAAACATGAACTGAAATATTAATTTGGCCATCTAGTTGCTCCTTATTTGACAATTTGGTAATATTATTTTCAGATTGTCGGGGTACTTAATGGAATATGCTACTGTACATTTAGATGTAGGTATATTGTTTAAAATAGAAAAGAGATCTGAAGCTAACTTTTTCACTAACTCATTTTACCAAAAATTGGCACATATGAATAAATCAGTACTTGGGGAGTTCAGAAATCCTCTGCCTAGTTAGGGTTGCTGCCCTTTTTCCTACAATCAAACATTATACAAACTCCTTTATGTAGGAGCTAAAATACATAGAATGAGCAAGCTTTTGTGCTTTGGCATATGTGCCTCTCTCTTTCAACAGATTCCTTTCATTCCTCTGGCAGCTTTAAACAAGGCCTTAAGTTCCTTGACTCACCTTCCAGTAAGATGTGGCCTCTGTGTTCCCTCCTCTGAATCTGGGGAGATTGGTGAGCCCTCTGCCAATAGGGAAGGATGTATGTAAATGGAGTGGGCACAGCTGCAGAACATGGCAGGGCAAGCTCCCTCAGCCTGGGCTCCACAGTGCC
Source organism: Galeopterus variegatus (assembly GCF_000696425.1). Lineage (NCBI taxonomy): Eukaryota > Metazoa > Chordata > Mammalia > Dermoptera > Cynocephalidae > Galeopterus > Galeopterus variegatus. Next base: position 839,706 of record NW_007726315.1, on the reverse strand, counting down.
GTCTCCTGTCACACTCCACTCCACGCTGGCCTGGGAGCCCTACCTGCCAGCCCTCAGGTGCTCAGTTGCATTTTGTTTGTGTTTCTTCCATGGTGCTTGCCACGACCTGCCTTGAATTTTATTTATTTATTTCATATATTTATTTTTCTCTTTTCTGCTAAACTGCAAGCTCCTTGAGAGTGGGGGTTCTGTTTCATTGATTTTCTATTGCTATCATTTGGACAGTACATGTCGCCTTACAAGACAGGTCAATATCTGTTGACTAGAGGAAGGCTAAATGATTGTAAAGGCCAATGGATGATGTTCTAGCCCTAAACTGCCAGCCTGTGGAACCACTTCTGTCCTTTTTCTTTATGATTTAGGATCACAGAATATCAGAGCTGGCTGGGAACTTAG
>NW_007726315.1:836702-837704 GCF_000696425.1 Galeopterus variegatus | reverse complement strand
ACCCTTGCTACTGAGCACATTTCAAGTCCAGAATACATATGAACATGTATGAATGCAATTCTAAGGTCTTATAAAAAAGAAAACTCAGAAGAGATTATTTTTTTAAAATTTCGCATGCACTTGTTAAAAAATTCAGTTGTGTGAAGTTCCAACCAGTTCCCCTCCATAAAGGAAACCATGGTTAAAATCTGTTGTAATCTTTTCCAGATACATATTCTACACATACACAAATAGGAATCCCAGAATTTTGTGGGAAAACAGACAGAAAAAAATAAAAACCAGAGAAGAAGCAAGAAAACTATGCATACGAATAGTGAAAGGTGACAAGCCTTACCGGTTGTCATAATGATCATTACTAACACTTACTGACCACTTACCCCGCGCCAGGCACTCTTCTGAACACTTTCCTCGAAGAAGTCATATAACCCTCACAATAACCCCATGAGTTAGGGTTCTTATCCCCTTTTTATTAATGAAGATACTGAAGTAACTTGCCCAAGATCAAAAAGTTGATGTCTGATCTAAATACAGACCTTCAGTTTCAAGAGCCCACATACTTAACCCTGCTGCTGTCCTGTTTAAGATTATGNAATTATTAGTTTCCAAATAAGAACTTGAAAGGAAGAGTGAGTGTTTCCTTCAAAAAGGTAGTTTTTCAAATACGCTCAGTCCTATCCCATATGCTTCATTGATTCAGTAAGTATTCATCATATATTTATCATTAGTATTGCAGGAGATAGCTCCGTGATGCTTTTCCTATTTATCGTGCTATCATTTATTTCTTTGTAATATACTCAGCATTATTATTTGCTTTCATTTCTTTTTCAAAACATTTACTGTTGTTTTGGAAGTGCTTTTTCATTCATTCACTCATTCACTCATTCATTTGATGTACTCTTGTGGGGCCCGTGTTTTTACTGTCCTAGGAACTGCGGACAGCATGTTGAATGGGACAGGCATGGTCCTTGTCTTCACAGAGATTACAGTTTAGTGTTATCTTGG
>NW_007726315.1:834126-834955 GCF_000696425.1 Galeopterus variegatus | reverse complement strand
CAGACCTTCAGTTTCAAGAGCCCACATACTTAACCCTGCTGCTGTCCTGTTTAAGATTATGACACTCATAAAAGCTACAGCAATAAAAAGTATGATATTGACACAGGAATAGATAAATAGATCACTGAGAAGAGAGTTCAGAAATAGATTTGTGGTAAAGGTGACATTCCAATTTAGTGGGAAAGAGTGGAATATTTCACAAATGATGCTGGCATAATATAATATGCCTTCAGAATAAATCAAAGTTAGATATTTTCCTCAGATCATGTTAAAAAATCTAGATGGATTGAAAGCCTAAAATTCAAAAAAAAAAAAAAAGAATAAAAAAATTCAAGAGGAACTCAAATGTCATAAAGGAAAAGACAGACATATTTGACTACATGAAAATGAAACAAAATCAAAAGAAAAATTATAGACTGGGAAAAACTATGTATTACCTATGAGAAAAAAGGACTTCTACAAAATGGTAAGACAAATAAAAAATCTAATAGGAAAATGAACAAAGTATATAAAGAGAAAACTCACAGAATAGGAACTCTAAGAGTCCAATAAACATAAGAAAAGTTATTCAATTTCTCGAGTAGCCAGGTAAATCTAGATTAAATTATATAATTCTTCAGCCACCAGATTAGCAAAATCTTTAAAAAGTGATAGCATTTAATGCCAGAGAAGCTCTCAAAGATTCACTGTCTTAAGAGAGAGACAGAGATAGATATACTTAACGAACAAATAGGCCCTCATGCATGGCTGGTGTGTGAATTACTAGAAGCTTTGTGAAAGAAAATTGACATTGTCTATTAAGATTTAAAGTCCACATAATCTTTGACTC
>NW_007726315.1:831286-833562 GCF_000696425.1 Galeopterus variegatus | reverse complement strand
AAGTTGTAGAATCATGTGTGTAGCATGATTCCATATTTGTCAGAGTGAAGCAAATGAAAAGCAAGCAAATAGAGCCCTTGTAGGTATGCTACGAGGAAAGTAGGTATGATGGAAAAAGTGCGGGAGAACACATGACAGGCTGCTAAAGAGTTACCTGGGATGGGGGACAGAAATGCGGATGGAGGAAGGTAATGGATACCTTGGATTTTAATTAAATGCTTTGGATTGTTTGATTTGTTACAAGGACATACTACTTTTGTAAGTTAAAAAAGCCTCTCTGAGTGCTTCAACCATTGTGTATTTTTCATCTGACTTTCTTTCATTATGTCTTGGGATACTACTATATTTTGTCATTATTCCCCTTTTCCCACTGAAGACAAATATTTTCAGCTCTCCAGGCCCCAGCTCAAGAGTTACCCATTGTGAAGATTGTTCTGACTTGCTCCGCAGGTAGACTTTCTTTGTACCCCTTTGGTTTGTTACTGTTAATTTAGCACCTATCAGAGTTAACTGTGTCATATGTTTACTTGTGTGTCCACCCTTTGCTACAAAGTAAAACTTTGAAGGGTTGAGACTGTGTTCCATGTATTTAGTAATCTCTGTCCCTGGCACAGAGTCAGTGCTTAATGAAAATTTGTTGAGAGTCTAAGTCTTTGAAGGAGAAATTTACCTTGTATGGTGTAGTTCATGAGCCAATTTATGGTGCTGTTCAAAAATATCATTGTTCTAGTCAGCAACCTTTGAAAAACCTGATGATTAAGGAAATTATAAACCTTTTCTGCTGAATCTTAGTGGAAAAAAATTGCTAGTATGGTTATATTTAAATTAGCCTTGAGAGGTTAAAACCTCATATTAAATATTTACATTTGTATTTAAAAATAGATTTTCTCTCTAGTTTTGCATTCTCTCTTTCACACACCAAATACATATAAACATTGCTGACAGACCTGAATGACAGGGACAGGGAGGAGATATGTCATACTCACCTTTCAAGATCTACTTCTTTTTTGATTTGAAGTAGCATTAAAAAAAGCTATACAAGTAATGCCTAATCACTGTAAAAAATACATTCACTGCAGAAATTTATTTAAAAAAGAAAGTAAAAACTCATCTGGAATCTTATTATCTGGTAATTAATACAATCAGCATTTAACAATATATATTCTTTCAGACTTTTTTTTCTGTGCCCTCACTCACATATATTTTTACAAAACATGATCATATTAATCACACTATTTTGCAACCTGATTTTTTTCATTTAAAGTAAATCTGGTCATTTTCCATATTAACCAACATAGACCTTCATCAGCACTTTTAATGGCATTTCTTCTCTAGATGTATCAGAAGTTATTAAATCAATTTCCTATTGATGGACATGTAAGTTACTTCTAATTTTTCACTGGTATAAAAACTGTCTTGGGGTTGCTATCTTGGATTCTGCACTTGTCTGAGTTTTTCCATAGGATAAATTTCTAATTGTGGAATTGCTAGGCCAAAAGGCACAAGCAATGCCAAATTCCTCTCTGAAAACATTTTCCAGTTTCAACTCCCCTCAACATTGTAGAGAAGTTCCTGCTTGCCACACTTACCAGAGCATTGAGTATTGTCATTCTTGCTATTTTGCATTTCTTTTATCGCTAGTGAGGTAAAATATTTCCTCATTTTCTTTGAACTTTGATTATGATGCGGGATGGGAAGTGTTGTGTGTTAAAGATGTTTTTAATTTTTTATGTGCTTAATCTATTATCTTTTTAAGGTATTGGCTTTTGGAATCATATTTAAAAAGATGTCTCTCATGCCTAAGATTACAATTTGATGTACCAATGTTTTCTATTATACCTTTGTCATTTTGTTTATTAATATTTAAATCTTTGATCCACCTTTCAATTTCTTTTGGGTAAGATATGAAATAGGGTTCCGATGTCATTCCCCCCCCAATATTAATTGGTTGTTATATTTCCTTTTTAATATAACTTATCCTTCCTCTGTTCAATTGAACTGGAACACTAAATACTTAAATAGTGGTTTGTGTGCCAGGCACTATTCCAACTGTTTTAAGTGTGTAAATTCATTCAGACTTTGCCACCACACTATAAAATAGGTACTACTATTATTCTATAAAAATTTTCGACGGAGAGAAGATGGCGACGGGTCTGGAGCGGCCGTGCCAGGAGACAGCGCGATCCTGAGAGCTGTGCGCTGTGATACCAGAGTATTAATTGCATTTCCAAGAGCAACAAAAGGCGAATAATTCTTTCAACAACGATCCTGCATCG
>NW_007726315.1:825629-830344 GCF_000696425.1 Galeopterus variegatus | reverse complement strand
GTGATACCAGAGTATTAATTGCATTTCCAAGAGCAACAAAAGGCGAATAATTCTTTCAACAACGATCCTGCATCCACAAACAAGCAGCAGCAGGTTCGAGGTTTTGGGGCCGACACAGAGGAGGACTCCTGAGAGCACCCAAGCCCGGCCTTGGGAACGGGCGAGTGGCCCAGTCAACAAAGGCCAGGAAAGCCAGCGGAACCGGGGCAGAAACGGAGTGAGGTGCGCCGGACCGGCCCAATGCTGCGAGCTCTGTGAGTCACCCCCAGCCCAGCCCCACTTGAGGGGCAAAGCCCGGCTGCTCCCCGCCTGCCTGGCTCCCACCTACCACACCAGGCTAGGTGCCCACAGCAGAGCTGCCTCCATTTTCTCGGGTGGGGGCGGAGACGGACAGCTTAGTGAGGGCAGGCCAGCCATTCCGGTTGGCTCTGCTCCGCACTGAGATGTGCCATTTGCTTACCTCAACGTGGGGCACCCCGGGGCATGTGGACCGGCCTACAATCCCACTCTCCCCGCGGATCTCAGACGGGGCTGGTAGCATGGGGAGCCCCTGGCCAGCATCGGGGGGGGCAGGGAAGAGGAGCCCGTCCAGATCGTCTCTCCGCCACACCCTGGGCGTCAGCCCCAGATNTACCAGAGCATTGAGTATTGTCATTCTTGCTATTTTGCATTTCTTTTATCGCTAGTGAGGTCAAATATTTCCTCATTTTCTTTGAACTTTGATTATGATGGGGGATGGGGAGTGTTGTGTGTTAAAGATGTTTTTAATTTTTTATATGCTTAATCTATTATCTTTTTAAGGTATTGGCTTTTGGAATTATATTTAAAAAGATGTCTCTCATGCCTAAGATTACAATTTGATGCACCAATGTTTTCTATTATACCTTTGTCATTTTGTTTATTAATATTTAAATCTTTGATCCACCTTTCAATTTCTTTTGGGTAAGATATGAAATAGGGTTCTGATGTCATTCCCCCCCCCCAATATTAATTGGTTGTTATATTTCCTTTTTAATATAACTTATCCTTCCTCTGTTCAATTGAACTGGAACACTAAATACTTAGTGTTTTGTGTGCCAGGCACTATTCCAAGTGTTTTAAGTGTGTAAATTCATTCAGACTTTGCCACCACACTATAAAATAGGTACTGCTATTATCCTCAGTTTATTCATAATGAAACCAAAGAGGGAGAAGCTAAGTAACCAGCCCAAGATCTAAAGGAAAATCATTGCTGGAGCTGGATAGGAATCCAGGGAGCTCAGGTCCAGAATCCATTCTCTTAACTGCTACGCTATGCTGCTGCTTGGCAAATGCCTCAAGGTCCAGTTCTATAGCTGCCTTCTCTACTCACCCGAGTGCGATGTGCTTTTCCTCCTTTTACTTGAAACCCTCATATTCACAGCACTTCAGTTCCTGCTTGGTGGGAAGGTTGTGTGTGCACATGGCCCATCTTCCACACCACATGCCAATTCCCTTGAGATAGAGACAGGGAGGTAAGTCTATTTGCTCCAAACAGTGCTTCGCTTATAGAAACATAAATTCATTCTTTATCATTAGTTTCTGTTTTAATTGAAAAATAACATATGAACATAGTAAATGTTAATATAGCACAAGAGTAAATGCTGAAATATGTCTGTATTCCTATGGCCTTCATATAAATTCCTATACGTTTTTCCATTTATATATAGGAATGTATCTGTACTTTTTGTTTCACATGAATAGGAATATTCTAATTTTCTCTTCTGCACCTTGCTTTTGTCAACTTATTTATCTTGAACTTAGTTCCATATTAATACATATATATCTAGCTCATTTTTTAAATGACTGTATCATATCCCATCCCATTGTAAGGATATGCCATAATTTATTTAACCAGTCCACTATGGGTGGGATATTAGATTGTTTCCAGACTTTTGCTTTTATAAAAATTGCTGAAATGAATTTCCTTGTACATTTGTCTTTAAGGATATGAAAGATGAAAGATGAAATTATAACAGTGGAATTGCTAGTTCAAAGTGTATACACATTATAAGTTTGAATAATGCCAAATTGAGCCATATATTTTTTAAAGTTAGATATTATCTTAGAAATTACATAGTTGAATTTCAATAAATAGTTATTCAATACTGATTGACTTTTGAAGAGAGAGCAGTTTAAACATCTGTAGACAATGGGCCGGCCCGGTGGCGCACTGCTACAGTGTGCCGCTTGGGAGCGTGGTGGCGCTCCTGCCGAGGGTTCGGATCCCACATACAGACCGGTTCCCGCTCACTGGCTGAGCGAGGTGCGGGTGCAACACCGAGGGTTGCGATCCCGTTGCCGGTCCCCGGTCCAGTACGGGCGCGACACTGAGGGTTGCGATCCGTTGCCGGACACGAAAAAAGACAAAAAGGAAAAAAAAAAAAACCATCTGTAGACAAAAACAAATACAGGCATACCTCAGAGATAACTGCAAGTTTGGTTCTAAACTACTGTAATGAAGCAAATATCACAATAAAGTGAGTCACATAAATTTTTGGTTTCCTGGTGCAAATAAAAGTTATGTTTACACTATACTGTAGTCTATTAAGTGTGCAACAGCATTTATGTCTAAGAATGTGAATACCTGAATTAAAAAATACTTTACTGTTAGAAAATGCTAACTATCACCTGGGCCTTCAGTGAGTTCCGATCTTTTTCCTGGTGGAGGGTCTTGCCTCGGTGTTGGTAGCTCCTGACTAGAGTAGTGGCTGCTGAAGGTTGGGGTGGCTGTGGCAATTTCTTAAAATAAGACAACGATAAAATATGCTGCATTTATTGACTCCTCATTTCACAAAAGATTTCTCTGTAGCATGTGATGCTATTTGATAGCATTTTACCCACAGAACTTTTTTCAAAATTGGAGTCAATCCTCTCAAGCCCTGCCACTCTTTTATCAACTAAATTTATGTAACATTCTAAATCCATTGTTGTTATTTCAAGGATGTTCACAGCATCTTCACCAGGAATAGGTTCCATCTCAAGAAACCAATTCTTGCCTCATCCATAAGAGGCAACTCCTCGTCTGAAAGTTTTGTCATGAGATTGTGTAATTCAGTCTCATTTTCGGGCTCCACTTTAAAAAAAAAATTAATTCGTTTATTATTATTATTATTTTTTCACATTCTAAGAAGTTGTTGTGGAACAGTTGGGGGGAAAGAGGAGGGAGATAGGTTGAAAGGAAGAGGAACGAGGGAGGGGGTGTGGTTAAGGCCTGTGGCATCCCCCATTCCATCAGGGGAGCCCAGCACAGTGGTTGTTACTAGGCTGAATGTAGACTTTGGAGGGGTGTGGCTGAGGCCCTTGACCCCCCCACTGTCCCAGCTTGGGAGCCCAGGGAGCTTCTGGCAGCTGCCCAGTGATCACTGTTGGCCTGGATGCAAATGCTGGGAGGGGGTGGAGGATGTGGCTGAGGCCCTCGGCCTCCCACCACCCCAGCTTGGGAAGGCTCAACTTCTTATTCTAGTTGTCTTGCTATTTCCACCACATCTTCAGTTACTTCCTCCACTGAAGTCTTGTACCCCTCAAAGTTATTCATGAGGATTGCAATCAAATTCTTACAAACTCCTGTTAATGTTGAAATTTTGACCCCTTCCTGTAAATCACAAATCTTCTTAATGGCATCTAGAATGGTGAACCTTTCCAGAAGGTTTTCAGTTTTCTTTGCCCAGATTCATGAAAGGAATCACTGTTTATGGCAGCTATAGCCTTATGAAATGTATTTCTTAAATAATAAGACTTGAGAGTCAAAATTACTCCTTGATCCATGGGCTGAGAATGTTAGCAGGCATGAAAACAACGTTAATATCCTGGTACATTTCCGTTAGAACTCTCAGGTGACTAGGTGCATTGTTAATGAGCAGAAATATCTTAAGAAATCTTTGTTTTCTAAGGAGATCTCAACAGTGGGCTTAAAATATTCAGTAAACTGTGCTGTAAACAGATGTGCTGTCATGCAGTCTTTGTTGTTCCATTTATAGAGCACAGGCAGAGTAGATTTAGCATAATTCTTAAGGGCTCTAGGATTTTTGTATTGGTAAATGAATATTGGCTTCAATTTAAAATCTAGCTGCATTAGTCCCTAACAAGAGAGTCATCCTGTTCTTTGAAGCTTGGAAGCCGGGAATTGACTTCTCTCTAGCTATGTAAGTCCTAGATGACATCTTTTCCCAATATAAGGCTGTTTCATCTACATTGGAATTCTGTTGTTCAGTGTAGCCACCGTCATCAATGACCTTAGCTAGACCTTCTGGATAACTGGCTGCAGCTTCTACATCAGCACTTGTTGCTTCATCTTGACTTTTATGTTACAGAGGTGGCTTCTTTCCTTAAACCTCATGACCCAACCTCTGCTAGCTTCCAACTTTTCTTCTGCAGCTTCCTCACCTCTTTCAGCCTTCACAGAACTGAAGAGTTAGGGCCTTGCTCTGGATTAGGCTTCAGCTAAGGAAATGTAGCAGATCTTCTACCCATACCACCCAAACTTCTCCATATCAGCAACATGACTGTTTCATGTTCTCACCATTCGTGTGTTCACTGGAGCAGCACTTTTGACTTTTGTCAAGAACTTTTCCTTTGTATTTACAACTTGGCTAACTGTTTGGTGAAAGAGGCCTAACTTTTGGCCTGTCTTGGAAGAGGGAGAGAGATGAGAGAACGGCTGGTTGGTGGAACAGTCACAACACAACATTTATCAT
>NW_007726315.1:822668-824521 GCF_000696425.1 Galeopterus variegatus | reverse complement strand
GTATTAAAGCAATAATAAAATGTAAAGTGGTAGCCAAAGTCAAAGGCCACGGATGATGCTATCAATATACTCTGGTTGAGAAGCAGTGTTAGGGGGGTTAAAACTAAGGCAGGGGAACTAGACTACCTGTGTGGGAATCCCTGGGATGCCTCCTATTAGCTGCGTGACCTTGGGCAGATTTATTGAACTTCCCTGGGCCTCAGCCTCCTTGTCTATCAAAATGGGGACTGTGACAGTGCCTGCTTCATAGGGTTGTAATGAGATTGAATGAATACGTGTGAACCACTTAGAGCACTATATTGGTACACAGTAAGTGCTCAGTGTTAGCCACGAAGTTAAATATCATTAGAATGATAGTGATAAAGAAGAAAAGATTATCGAATGAGCTGATTGGTAACATATTCACAGACTAAAGAATGGAAATACAAAAGTGACATCAGGAATAGATATAAAAAGATATTTATCCATAGCGTTCATTTGACATAGTGGAGAATCTTCGCCTTTGTTTTCCTGCAAACAGAAACGTTCTTGGCTCCACTTTTAGTGGATGCACATGGCTCAGTGCAGGATGAGACTGATTTTGGCAAGTGAATGGAACACTGGAGTGTTCAGTGTTAAGGCTGATTTATGAAAAACCATGGCAATAAAGCCATTGATTAAAACCTCCTAATATAATACAAGAAAATAATTGTTCAGAGTGTTAGATGTGATTTTTGACCCTTGAATGAATTGCTTTGCTCCATTCATGAGAACAGCAGGGATTTTAACAAACATTATATAATATTTTCAATTTTCGAAGAGCTTAGGGTTTGCATAATTTTATATACTGTTGAGTAACATTATTATACAGAACAATATTTGATCCAATGTGTATGTCTATATATCCCATACTATTAGTGGTCTCTTGAATTTATATAATAATGATAATAATAATTCTATACACTTGTAAAATGCTTAAAATTGTTTTGCAAATTTCTCAATTTTTAGAGGACTAGTTCCATTCTTTTTTTTTCATCATGTGCCTTGATTAATCACTTAAGGAAGAAATTTGAACATCCAACTTTGTTAACATCAGGTTAAATTTCTAAAAATGTGTTTTTCTATTGTGGAGGAAATGCAATCAGGAAGGATATATAATATTAATCTCTACTGAAATGTTAATTTTATAATTACACAATCTACAAAAGAAATCGTGTGAGCATCTGGTATCTTAAAACTAATTGATTTCTGTAGGACACAAATTACATAAATCCCTTGTGGGGAAGGAAGAATATAGCTATTTTAAACTTGACAACAAAATGCTATTTATACATTATTTTTTTTACCTGTGATACCTCTCAGGAAGAGACAAATTATTTTTCTATCACCTGAAACAAAATGAAATGAAAACTTCATAAATTCTTTCATCGCACAAACTATGGGATTCCAGATGGTGGTGCTGTTCTCATGAAGGAAAACATTCTATAAATCTTTTTTTAAAAGGTAAATGATTGTAATGACTCTTTCATTTCTAAATTAAGCTGTTAAAACAACAATTTCTATTAGTCTTTAAAAAACTACTGTTTTTTAATTTGGGATTATTTTAATCTCTAGTGATTAATCAGCAATGTATTTAGCAAAGAGATAATGGTATATTTATTTATAGCAGGTAATGACGTTTTGCTTTTCAAACCTTCTTTGTGTTTGAAAAGCAAAATGTCCGGAGAATGCGCTTATCTTTGCAAAACACAGTGCTGCATTTATGAAGATATGAAAACCTGTAGGAAAGGAGCAAAATTCAAGACAAACCATTACTAAGATGGATAAAATGGAAGCACTATTCAAATTCATACAAGGAAGCAGACTTTTAAAGC
>NW_007726315.1:820127-822097 GCF_000696425.1 Galeopterus variegatus | reverse complement strand
ACTAAGATGGATAAAATGGAAGCACTATTCAAATTCATACAAGGAAGCAGACTTTTAAAGCCACACAGTATATAACTGCCATCAGCTCTGCTTTTATTTTAGGTAACGTTTTGTTTTGTTTTTTTCAGTTTGGCCTCCTTGGTGTGAAAGTCATAGAGAAAAGTAAATGCTTACATATTTTTATTCCCCAAAGTCACTTTCTAAGAGATGAAAATTTCTTTCTTTCTATAAAATTTCCGTTATGAAATAATGGCCAAATATCTGTATGTGGTTTTCTGAATACTTGTGGATGCTTTAGGGAAAAATATCACCACATATTTACTTAAATTAGATAAAAGCCAAGTGTTTCTCGTGAAAGGTCTGCAGCAGTTCTGGTTCTGTGAATCTGGGTAGGGAGTGTCTCTGGTGTGGAAGTTGTCCCCTGGCAGAAGCCCATATTAAAATGACTGAATGAATCTCTGTGAAAATCACTGTGTGAAAATCAGTCACTCCCTCTCAAGAAATTAGATATCCCATGTCTCCTTCCCTCAATCAAAATGCCTTGAAAGTTTTTGGACTATTTTCTTTTCTTAGAGAAGTAGAGAGTTAAATGGACTCAGAAAATAATCCAAAGACTGGGATTCTAGGGTCCATCAACCACTAACTTTTGGTCTTGGGCGAGGGTGCTTCACTTTTCTAAGCAATTCCTTATAAATAAATGAAAGGGTTGGTTCTTATCTAGAATATAGATAACCTTGAAGGCCTCTTCTGAATCTATAACTAAGATTCTAAATCAAAGATATTAATAGAGATTAAAATATATATACTGGTGTATATATATATATACACACGAACAATAATAAATATGTATATTTAAAAAATAAGCAAAATGTGTTACATAAGAGGCAGGGGATGGGGTGGTTACAGGGTTGGTGAATGTAGCAGCTCAATGACATTTTCAAGGGTGCAGATTTTTTTCTTCCTGCTCTGTCATCTTCACTGTCTTGGCTTTTGTCCTTAAGTGTTTCTCCTCATGGTTGCACAATGACTGCTTTGATTCTAGATGATACATGCAGATATGACCACATCAAAGAGAACAAATGGAGCCATTTCTTCTGTGAATTTCTTGTTAATAGCAAGAAAATCTTTCCCTGAAGCACCCCCTCCCCTACCCCAGTAGACATGCTTTCATTTATCATGTATCATTGGCCAGAATTTTTATCACATGCCATGCTTAGACCATGATTAGCTTAGGCCAATAAAAATTCATTCTCTGGAGGGAGGACGATGCCCTTATCTCAGTAAAATTGGGGTTTGTTAGCAAGAAAGAATGGGTGGAGAAAAGGACTGTTGAATAGGCAGCCAACAGTCTGCCACATTGCTGATGAGTGATTATTTGTTGTCACCACGCCCACAGGCTAGGATCTAAAATATATTGCATGGGTATTAACATCCTGTACCCATAAGAGATTTCACTAATCAATAATGGTGTGCCTCTTTAATGACTCACTTATTCAACATTATATGTGTTGTGATTTGAATGTGTCCCCCCCAAAACGTGTTGAAAACTTAATCCCCAATGCAACAGTGTTAAGAGGTGATTAGGCCATGAGGGTTCCACCCTTATGAATGTATTAAGGCCATGATCTTGGGAGTGGGTTCATTATAAAAAGGCAAGTTTGTCAGCACCACGCTCACCCAGTGAGCTAACCGGCCATCCCTATATGGGATCCGAACCCATGGCCTTGGTGTTATCAGCACCACACTCTCCCGAGTGAGCCACAGGCCGGCCCCTACAAAGGCAAGTTTGGTCTCCTTTTCTCTCTCTGGCCCTCTCTTGCCCTTCTGCCATGGGATGACGCTGCATGAAGGCCCTCTCCAGATGCTGGTGACTCGATATTAGACTTCCCAGCCTCCAGAAACGTGAGCCGATAAACTTCTGTTCTCTATAAGTTACCCGGTCTCAGATATTCCATTATAGCAGCACAAAA
>NW_007726315.1:818560-819399 GCF_000696425.1 Galeopterus variegatus | reverse complement strand
TGCTGCATGAAGGCCCTCTCCAGATGCTGGTGACTCGATATTAGACTTCCCAGCCTCCAGAAACGTGAGCCGATAAACTTCTGTTCTCTATAAGTTACCCGGTCTCAGATATTCCATTATAGCAGCACAAAACAGAATAAGACAACATGTTAATGGGGGGGAGGGTGCGGAGAACAACACAAAGAACAATACAAAAAATAAATACCCCCCCCCAACCATTTGGGATTATGAACCCTTACTCACAAACACTTCATAGTATAACTCCTACAAACATGGATTTTCTACTACATGACCACAGTACAACCATCAAAATGAGGAAATTAACACTGATACATTACTACCACCTAATCCTCAGAGTCTATTCAAGTTTACCCATTGTCTCAATATAAAATGCCCTTTATAGGCAGGATATAATCCAACATTGTGTGTTGCATTTAGTTGTGTCCTTCAATATGAAACAGCATCCCTCAGTCTTTCCTTAACTTTCATGACCTTGTGTCGGGCTGGATCACAGACCCCTCTGCCCCGCCCTGTGCAGGTCCTGTGTCAGTAGTCCAAAGAAAAACTGAGCAGCTGCTGGCAAAGTGCACGTGCTTTATTCTTCAGATGCAAGCTCTGCCACCAGCTGTTCAGAGCCGTTGTCTTCCGCACGGAAGGAGTACACACAATAGCAGCAACAAGCCAAGCGGGTTCATGGGCGTGCATGCACACTAACTCTACTGCTACTTAACTTGTTTACAAAGGATGTGCTGAATCACACCCAGCCAGGTATGAGGCGAGGGGGCCTGACCAAACCAACTCCACTTTCTTCACACCTTGACACTTTTGAAGATTGCAGG
>NW_007726315.1:817121-818513 GCF_000696425.1 Galeopterus variegatus | reverse complement strand
TCTAGCAGAAAAAGAGCCTCCAAAGGGGCAGGATCCTGGTCAGTGACAGAGTTCTATAGGGAACAAAGATAATATCACACTTACTTCTCAGACCCTATCACATGCACCAGGCACATTCAAGAATATCCTGTGCTTTCTATTGAGCATGCCCAGCCACTGGATTTGCATAAGAGTTCCTGTTGCAAGTTAGACCAGATGGGGCTGGCTTATGTAAATCCAGTGGCTGGGCATGCTCAATAGAGAGCACAAAACTTGTTCTCACTTTCTACTGTGACTGTGCCCTTGAATTCTTTCCTGTGGTGGAGTCAAAAACCTGGTAAGAGGATTGGGGGTGTTAAGGCTGACTATCAGGCCCCCTGGACCCTACCTCCAACATCAATTAGTTATTAGGACATGCAAATCAAAACCACAATGAGATACCACTTCAAATCCACTAGAATGTCTAAAAATCAAAGAAATAACAGGTGTTGGCTAGGACGTGGAGATATTGGAACCCTCATACATTGCTGGTGGGAATGCAAAATGGTGCAGCAACTTTGGAAAACAGTTTGCCAGTTCCTCAAATGATTAAATATAGACTTACCACATGACTCAGCAGTTCCATTCCTAGGTATCTTTCCAAGAGAAATGAAAACATATTTTCATACAAAACTTGTACATGAATTTTCATAGTAACTATCTATAATAGTGAAAAAGTGGAAACAGTTCAAATTTCCAAACATTGGAGCATTTTTTGGCCATAAAAGGAATGAGGTCCTGACCTATGCTATGAGATGGATGAACTTTGAATGCATACACTTTCATTCATGCTAAGTGAAAGAAGCCAGTCACAAAAGGCCACATACTGCAAGATACCATTTATATGAAATGTATAGACTAATAGATAGAGACCGAAGGTAGGTTAGTGATTGCTGAGATCTGGAGGATGGGGGAGCAGTGGGTGGTGGTGGGGATTGACTGCTAATGGGTACAAGGTTTCTTTTGGGGATGATGAAATGTTTTAAAATTAAATTATGGTGATGGTCACACTCTGAAAATATACTAAAAGCCATTGAATTGTATACTGTTAATAGGCAAATCTATTTGTGGTTTATAAATTATATCTTAATTATGCCGGTTTTAAAAACGTGTGTTTATGTATATATTTATATATGCATGTATGTGCATATATATGTGTGTACAGCATGATCTTAGAGGTTTCACAAGCATAGTATGTTGTAGGTTATATGAGAAGAGAATGTATAAATATACAGAACAGTAACATGGCTTTCAAGTGCCTAGTTTTGAGACAAATTCTATGGGCAAACCTAGGTTCCATATTAACCCCTTCCTGGAATAAAGGTTATAAGATCAAGGAATCCCTCTAGCATGCCTGACTGTGAAATAAAACTT
>NW_007726315.1:810556-816615 GCF_000696425.1 Galeopterus variegatus | reverse complement strand
GTTTCTTTTGGGGATGATGAAGTGTTTTAAAATTAAATTATGGTGATGGTCACACTCTGAAAATATACTAAAAGCCATTGAATTGTATACTGTTAATAGGCAAATCTATTTGTGGTTTATAAATTATATCTTAATTATGCCGGTTTTAAAAACATGTGTTTATGTATATATTTATATATGCATGTATGTGCATATATATGTGTGTACAGCATGATCTTAGAGGTTTCACAAGCATAGTATGTTGTAGGTTATATGAGAAGAGAATGTATAAATATACAGAACAGTAACATGGCTTTCAAGTGCCTAGTTTTGAGACAAATTCTATGGGCAAACCTAGGTTCCATATTAACCCCTTCCTGGAATAAAGGTTATAAGATCAAGGAATCCCTCTAGCATGCCTGACTGTGAAATAAAACTTCTTTCTAAGACCTGTTTTCATTGCTCTCGATCTTTCAGGTAAGTTTATAAACAATGTACTATTTTTGCTTGTTGGGCACGAACTTCTCTATAAATGAGTGTATTAGACATTCTTTTAAATGGTGATTTGAATCCTATACAATTTATTTTGGGTCTGCCTGATTTCTCCATCTCTAAGGAAGTATATTAGTGATTTCTGCTATGATTGTGAGTTGTTTGATATCTCTTCATATGCCCATCAGTCTTTCCTTTGTTTATGGATGTTGTGATGTTAGGAGCGTAAGGATTTATGACTATTCTACCCTACTAGAGAATTGTTCACTAATATGAAATGTTCCTCTTTTTATTCTTCTTGGGACATATTACCTTGAATTCTATTTGCTTGATATGAATATTGCTAAACTTGTTTTATGTGTCTTAGCATTTGCCTGGACAATGTCTCTTTTTTTCTTTTTGTCTTAGCTGTGTCTCTTACAAATAACATGTATTTAAAATTTCTTTCTTTGTTTTGTTTTAAGCCAGCTGGAGAATCTCTGCTTTTTAAAGAAGGGATTTAATTCATTCATACTATTCGGATTATGATTATTTCTGCCATATTACTTTACTTTTACTTTCTTGAAATAATTTCATACTTACAGAATAATTGTAAGAATAGTGCAAAGAATTCCAATATACTTTTCACCCAGATTCACCAATTGTTAATATTTTGCCACATTCCTTTATTCTTTATTTTTTCATTCATCCTGCTTGGAACCTGGTAAGTACCAATACAAATATTTTCTTTTTTAAAATTTAATTTAATTTTTAATTGACCCTAAATTATTATACATACTTATGGAGTACAGAGGGATTTTTTCTTAATCTGAAAAATTTTATTTTACCAATTCCTCAATTTTTTTCTTCTACATTCTCTCTAGAACCCCTTTAAAATGAACCACTATTTCTAGAACCCCTATTAAATGGCTATGGAAATCTGTGAGTCCATCCACCATGTCTCAACTTTTCTTTCATATTTTTTATTCTTCTATGTTTTCCATTATGTTTTGAGAGACTTTTCAAAATGCTGTTCGTCTGTATCCATTCTACTATTTAGCCCCCAATTGATCTTTTTATTTTTATTTTCAATTTCTTAATTTCTACAATATTCAGTTAATGTTTTCATTACAGTATCTTCCTACATCTTTCCAGAGATTTGGTTTTTTGTTTTTTTTTTCCTTTTTGTCTTTTTTTTTTCATGTCCGGCAACGGATCGCAACCCTCAGTGTTGCGCCCGTACCGGACCGGGACCGGCAACGGGATCGCAACCCTCGGTGCTGCGCCCGCATCTCACTCAGCCAGTGAGCGGGAACCGGTCTGTATGTGGGATCCGAACCCTTGGCGGGAGGGCCACCGCGCTCCCAAGCGGTGCACTGTAGCAGTGCACCACCAGGCCGGCCCAGAGATTTGGTTTTTTGCTATCCTGAAATCTGGTGAGCTCTTTTAACTTTGATTCCTCGGACACGGAAAAAAGACAAAAAAAAAAAAGATGTCTTATTTGTTGCTTTTTTGCCTCTGTTTGAAGGTATCAGTTTCCCCCAAATGTTTGTAGAGTGTTTATTGTTTGTTCCTCTTTGTGTTTGAGAATTGGTAAGTTTGCCTGTTGTATTTAAACACTGTCTATGTGGAAGAGGTGAGATGTGCTAGGCCTCAGGTTGGTGCTGTACTTTGTCTTTTTCTGGTGTAGCTTCTCCAGCCATTTGAGAGCACTCTCCTTGGTTTCTTGCCACACTTCTCCCGCCCCAGGCTACAGCTTCACTGCTTTTGCCTGTAACAAATACTGCTAGTATTGTCCTGCTTCCCCGTGTCTCCCTGTATCTTGCAGAGCCCGCTGCCCCTTCCAGCTGTTGGCTGTAAGTTCCTGATGGAAGGGGAGCAGTGGATGCTGAAGCCTCTGCTACTCTCAGGTTTTGTTTTTGTTTTTGTTTTTTAAACCGTGTTTTAGAAACTCAGAAAGTTACAAATCTTGAGGGAAAAAAAAGCAAGTATATTTAACTAAAAAATTGAGATCGCTGACTTAGGCTTTTGTACTGCCAACTTCTTTAGCTTCAAATGCTACTTAGAATACAGGATATGACATTAGGAAAACTGACACTTGAGTCCCAGTTCTACCACTTTTTCTAGTTGTTGTGATCCATCTGTGAACCTCGATATCTTCATCAATAAGCTGAGGATAGTAAAAATACTATATGCTCTGTGAAGATGAGATACAACAGTGAAGTGAAAGTACTTTGTGAGCATCAAAGAGCTACTAAATATTCATTGCTCATCTCACTAAATCATAGGTGGGGGGATAAAGTAGGCAGCAGGCGAACATAAGAAAAGACTGAGGCGACCAAGATGGGGAAGAGGAGATTGCCACAAACTCTTGTCCCAGACTTCTGTTTTAGAATCATTGCTCTCAATTCCTTACAATTTCTAAAACCAAGAGTTTTTGCCTGGCGAATCCAGAAACTCTGCTTTCTTATGGCATGAAAGCTAGACAAAAGAATCACTGGGAAGGTTCCCGTTTAGCTGGAGTAGATAGTTGGTTATGGGGGGAGGTGAGGGATGACTATCGATACTCAGTAGATGTGATTCTAAAATTATATTAACGTTTTTTTTTTTTTGTCTTTTTTACTGACCGGTAATGGGATCTCAACCCTCGGTGTTGCGCCCGCACCGCGCTCAGCCAGTGAGTGGGAACCGGTTTCCACATGGGATCCAAACCCTCGGCGGGAGCGCCGCTGCGCTCCCAAGCAGCGCACTATCCAGTGCGCCACCGGGCCGGCCCGATATTAACCTTTTCCTAGAATTTCATCAAAGTGACAGTTTTGTATGTATCTTGTCCTCTGTTTCCAAGAGCTTGGAGTGAGCTAAAATCTGAATCTGAAAATATCTTCTATAAAAAAGAAAACTTTGTAGTTTTGGATTTTTTTTTTTCTCTCAGTGATGAAAAACTGAATAGAACCATAAACACTTCAAAGGATCTGAAAACCACGTGGGCTGGAGTCCCAGTCAGAGTCCCTGCCAGGATTGCTCTTCTCAGAGGGTTCTCATGCTCTCCCTTTCTTTAGGGATTACAATTTCCCAGCCATTTCAGGACACGAGGTGCTGTAGTTACATGTACTCACTTCGGGGCTTCATGTTAAGAGATGAAATGAGTAGCAGTAACACCACAATGCATTGGATATACAGAGATTTCCTTCTGATGCACTTTCCCTTAGGTTATAACAGGTGGTCTTAGATTGCAATTCTGTTTTGCTCTTTGGTTAAAATAATTCTTTACCAAAATGTTTTCTTCACTAACATGAAACCATCCAGCTGAATCAAAATGGTGCTGCCTGCCTATGGATTTCTTATGTGAGTGATCATTGTTGTTTTTTAGGTAGGTGAGAATATTTATTTCCCTTCATTTTCATTCTTCAGGGATTATTCAATCACGCAGGATTCAGCATGGTTTACCCAGCAATCACTCACTCTTTTGGGGCTCAAATAAAAGAGTTTGGTCCAACCTTTCCCATGTTTTAAAATGAAGGCACCTCGTGATGGTCAGGATTTGGGGAGGAAGTCAACTTCATTAGATCAGGAAAAGGGTAAGAGACAGGACCTCGTCTGGAGCTATTTTCAGCTAATTGAACCAGGTTATTATTGACTTAAAGCTGACAGCTTTTCTGTGGTCTCCACAATAAGAAGAACACAGTCAGCCTAACCAATTTTCAGCTGACAGGCTCTCATATTTCTAGACATACCAGTGGTGGTTTAACCTTCGTTGAATTTAGATTTCATGGACAAGTACAATTAAAATTTTAAAAAGCATGGAGATAGAGAGAAGGCCCAAAACTCTTAGAAAAAAGATCAGCCCTTTCAATGAAATAATTTCAAAAATAAGAAAAAAACTCACATCAATGTCCTTAAATTTCCCATTTTTTGCTGACCAATGAGAATTATTTTCTGGATCAGCAGTGGACACACACAGATGTTTGAGAACTACTGTTTCTCAGTCTATGGAGGAGTCTGTAACTTTTGAATCTGCAGATCTACTTCAGATATTCCGAGAGCACCTGCTGAATGGGTATACAAAAGTGAACAAAAGCTTCCATTTAAAATATACCGGTGTAACCAATTGTTTGGAACACTTCACCAACAATGTCTTACTTCACTTCAGTTTTTATTTTCAAATAAAAAGATAATTTTTACTTGAAAAATATTATCTTTTCAAATAAAAGATGTATTTGTGCGATTATAATCACTCGACTAGCCATTTTTTGGCCTATTTTTAAAATCGCAAGTCTGAATGATCCTGAGATGAATAAAAGGATAGTATGTACATATCAGGAGTGTTTTTGTATTTTGAGCTGATCATTTTAAATGTCTGCTTGCTGAAAAACCAAGAAAGGTGAAGTATGAAAAACACTATGTAGATCCTTCTTTAGTGTTAATGTATGTGTAACCGAGAAGCCAGAACTCAGATAACTAAATTACAATCTTAATAGCATGCTCCTGGAAAGCCAAAACTGCATTCCTCTTTTGTCAGGACTGGAAGTATGTAAATTGATTGTCCAATTAAGGAAAGGTTGACTGAAGGTGAGCAAGGTTTCAGCGTTCCTGCCCTCATTGCTCAATGAGCTTGTTTAACAGGCTAAATGGAAAGAGGGTGGGGGTCGTTGGGGGCAAGGGACTGCTTCTCTCCAAATATTATTGGGCAGCTGCCAAAGATAGTTAAAAAAACAAAAATGAAACTGCTCAAGCATCTAATGCCATGAACAAGATTGACGTGTTGGGGCACACAGTTTTAGTTATAGCAAACTAATTACAATATACATAATTTCTAGTTATGGATAAGGGGCCATTTGTACAGCATCTAGTACTTTTCAGATGATCTCACTCCAGAATCTGAAAGTTAATAGAGATAATATATTATTATGGAGAAAGATTGGATCTGGCAATGATCACAGACACTGAAAGGACCAGCTGTCCCACAGCAACGTGATTTTGCACACTTCTTGGGACCTGGTGTTTCTAAACTTCCACTAGCATTAATTTTTGCTGGCGAGGTTTTGCCCTGCTGGCTCTGCTTATACAGCTGGGTGGCCCAGAAGTCTGATGTCACAGCATAACACTGTCTGTCCTCTGCCAAGAGTCTTTGCTGTGGGCACATTTTTCCTGATGAGAATCTACCCTGCTTTGACTCTTGACTGCATCAGTCTCTGTGATTACCCTTGTGAAAATAACTCTTTTTTAAAGCATGCAGCGTGTTTAGACTTTATACAATGGTTTAGTCACAAACTCTTCATGACAGCTCTACCTTGAGTAGCCCCTTTGGTAATTCAGAAGAGCTAGCATTACATTTGGACTCTCCAAGCACAACATTCTGTTGGCTTTTATAACAGCCTCAAATCTGGTCTAAACAATGATTTTGTGTTTGCTGAGTAGAGTTTTTTCACCACTTCTTCCATGAGCTCAAAGGAAACATGGAATATGGGCCCATAGGTAAGATCATCATAATGACAATAGGTGACGTTTATTGTGGGCTTATTATGTGACAGATAATTATTATGTGACGGGCTGTGCTAAGCAATTTATAATACGCTATCCAATCTAATTAATTTCTTACAACACTCTAT
>NW_007726315.1:805204-810546 GCF_000696425.1 Galeopterus variegatus | reverse complement strand
AGCAACGGGATCGCAAACCTCGGTGCTGCGCCCGCACCTCGCTCAGCCAGTGAGCGGGAACCGGTCTGTATGTGGGATCCGAACCCTTGGCCCCTCGGCGGGAGCGCCGCTGCGCTCCCAAGCAGCGCACTATCCAGTGCGCCACCGGGCCGGCCCGATATTAACCTTTTCCTAGAATTTCATCAAAGTGACAGTTTTGTATGTATCTTGTCCTCTGTTTCCAAGAGCTTGGAGTGAGCTAAAATCTGAATCTGAAAATATCTTCTATAAAAAAGAAAACTTTGTAGTTTTGGATTTTTTTTTTTCTCTCAGTGATGAAAAACTGAATAGAACCATAAACACTTCAAAGGATCTGAAAACCACGTGGGCTGGAGTCCCAGTCAGAGTCCCTGCCAGGATTGCTCTTCTCAGAGGGTTCTCATGCTCTCCCTTTCTTTAGGGATTACAATTTCCCAGCCATTTCAGGACACGAGGTGCTGTAGTTACATGTACTCACTTCGGGGCTTCATGTTAAGAGATGAAATGAGTAGCAGTAACACCACAATGCATTGGATATACAGAGATTTCCTTCTGATGCACTTTCCCTTAGGTTATAACAGGTGGTCTTAGATTGCAATTCTGTTTTGCTCTTTGGTTAAAATAATTCTTTACCAAAATGTTTTCTTCACTAACATGAAACCATCCAGCTGAATCAAAATGGTGCTGCCTGCCTATGGATTTCTTATGTGAGTGATCATTGTTGTTTTTTAGGTAGGTGAGAATATTTATTTCCCTTCATTTTCATTCTTCAGGGATTATTCAATCACGCAGGATTCAGCATGGTTTACCCAGCAATCACTCACTCTTTTGGGGCTCAAATAAAAGAGTTTGGTCCAACCTTTCCCATGTTTTAAAATGAAGGCACCTCGTGATGGTCAGGATTTGGGGAGGAAGTCAACTTCATTAGATCAGGAAAAGGGTAAGAGACAGGACCTCGTCTGGAGCTATTTTCAGCTAATTGAACCAGGTTATTATTGACTTAAAGCTGACAGCTTTTCTGTGGTCTCCACAATAAGAAGAACACAGTCAGCCTAACCAATTTTCAGCTGACAGGCTCTCATATTTCTAGACATACCAGTGGTGGTTTAACCTTCGTTGAATTTAGATTTCATGGACAAGTACAATTAAAATTTTAAAAAGCATGGAGATAGAGAGAAGGCCCAAAACTCTTAGAAAAAAGATCAGCCCTTTCAATGAAATAATTTCAAAAATAAGAAAAAAACTCACATCAATGTCCTTAAATTTCCCATTTTTTGCTGACCAATGAGAATTATTTTCTGGATCAGCAGTGGACACACACAGATGTTTGAGAACTACTGTTTCTCAGTCTATGGAGGAGTCTGTAACTTTTGAATCTGCAGATCTACTTCAGATATTCCGAGAGCACCTGCTGAATGGGTATACAAAAGTGAACAAAAGCTTCCATTTAAAATATACCGGTGTAACCAATTGTTTGGAACACTTCACCAACAATGTCTTACTTCACTTCAGTTTTTATTTTCAAATAAAAAGATAATTTTTACTTGAAAAATATTATCTTTTCAAATAAAAGATGTATTTGTGCGATTATAATCACTCGACTAGCCATTTTTTGGCCTATTTTTAAAATCGCAAGTCTGAATGATCCTGAGATGAATAAAAGGATAGTATGTACATATCAGGAGTGTTTTTGTATTTTGAGCTGATCATTTTAAATGTCTGCTTGCTGAAAAACCAAGAAAGGTGAAGTATGAAAAACACTATGTAGATCCTTCTTTAGTGTTAATGTATGTGTAACCGAGAAGCCAGAACTCAGATAACTAAATTACAATCTTAATAGCATGCTCCTGGAAAGCCAAAACTGCATTCCTCTTTTGTCAGGACTGGAAGTATGTAAATTGATTGTCCAATTAAGGAAAGGTTGACTGAAGGTGAGCAAGGTTTCAGCGTTCCTGCCCTCATTGCTCAATGAGCTTGTTTAACAGGCTAAATGGAAAGAGGGTGGGGGTCGTTGGGGGCAAGGGACTGCTTCTCTCCAAATATTATTGGGCAGCTGCCAAAGATAGTTAAAAAAACAAAAATGAAACTGCTCAAGCATCTAATGCCATGAACAAGATTGACGTGTTGGGGCACACAGTTTTAGTTATAGCAAACTAATTACAATATACATAATTTCTAGTTATGGATAAGGGGCCATTTGTACAGCATCTAGTACTTTTCAGATGATCTCACTCCAGAATCTGAAAGTTAATAGAGATAATATATTATTATGGAGAAAGATTGGATCTGGCAATGATCACAGACACTGAAAGGACCAGCTGTCCCACAGCAACGTGATTTTGCACACTTCTTGGGACCTGGTGTTTCTAAACTTCCACTAGCATTAATTTTTGCTGGCGAGGTTTTGCCCTGCTGGCTCTGCTTATACAGCTGGGTGGCCCAGAAGTCTGATGTCACAGCATAACACTGTCTGTCCTCTGCCAAGAGTCTTTGCTGTGGGCACATTTTTCCTGATGAGAATCTACCCTGCTTTGACTCTTGACTGCATCAGTCTCTGTGATTACCCTTGTGAAAATAACTCTTTTTTAAAGCATGCAGCGTGTTTAGACTTTATACAATGGTTTAGTCACAAACTCTTCATGACAGCTCTACCTTGAGTAGCCCCTTTGGTAATTCAGAAGAGCTAGCATTACATTTGGACTCTCCAAGCACAACATTCTGTTGGCTTTTATAACAGCCTCAAATCTGGTCTAAACAATGATTTTGTGTTTGCTGAGTAGAGTTTTTTCACCACTTCTTCCATGAGCTCAAAGGAAACATGGAATATGGGCCCATAGGTAAGATCATCATAATGACAATAGGTGACGTTTATTGTGGGCTTATTATGTGACAGATAATTATTATGTGACGCAGCCTCAAATCTGGTCTAAACAATGATTTTGTGTTTGCTGAGTAGAGTTTTTTCACCACTTTCTTCCATGAGCTCAAAGGAAACATGGAATATGGGCCCATAGGTAAGATCATCATAATGACAATAGGTGACCTTTATTGTGGGCTTATTATGTGACAGGCTGTGCTAAGCAATTTATAATACGCTATCCAATCTAATTAATTTCTTACAACACTCTATGGGATGGCTATTGTTATTATTCTGATTTTATGGTTGAGGAGACTGAGACAGAAAGATTCAGAAAACCTGCCCAATGTCACTTAGCATTTAAGTAGCAGAGGCAGATTTCCAACCAAGGCCAAAGGCAAGTTCCTACCTCCTTATACTTTCTCCTAGACAAGCCATTTGTCCTTGGGCCTTGTGGAGAATCCAGGAAGAGAAGAATAGGCATTACACACACACCCCAGAGTCTGGTTCTGCTCCCAATCAGTCATGTGATCTGTGCTCTTAGAGCTGTCTGGGAAGATTTCTACCTGCCTAGTACACCAAATCTTTCCAAAAGACAGCCCCTTCCTGAAGTCTCCCCTGGTGGTGGGTGGTCCTGACATACTATTTTGTTCAGGCTGCTTCTCTACCCCAAGAATAGAGCTTTGCCTCTACCCCAACCACCTATGGACAACTCTCCAAAAGGGAGGACCAAGCCAGTTCACTAAAAGGCAGGGCATGCTGGATGCTTCTTTGGGCAGAAAGTCAGACCTGTTTCCCATCTTGTTGCCAATTCACGTGCAGGTTTGATGTAAGGCTTTGCTTGGAGGCAGTGCTGTAGTGCTGGTGTGGAGGTGAGACTACCTAATGAGGACGGCCTCTCTTGTCAATGATCGTGTCCCTTCACCCACTTGCCATGTAAGGTGGACCCTCCTTACCAGATTCCTCTCTGTAGTAAATAGGGTTATGCAAAGTGTTTTTCCCCTCCTCACCAAAGTTGGGAAAATTGGAAAAGTAACCAATTTTGCAGTATTTTGGGGGGGAACTTAAGACTAAAAAATAGTAGAGAGTAAATAAGAATTCCAAAATGCCAAACATTCATGATGCCTTTCTAAGATGGTGATAAAGGGAACTCTTCTCTCTAAAAGCAACTGGGTTCTGAAGAGACAGGGTGTGTAGAAAGCTTCCTTTTCTCTTTTTTTTTTGACTGATAAGGGGATCGCAACCCTCGACACGGTGTGGTCTGCACCACGCTCAGCCAGTGAGTGCACTGGTCATCCCTATATAGGATCCGAACCCGCAGCTTTGGCGCTACCAGCGCTAAACTCTCCCGAGTGAGCCATGAGACTGGCCTAAGTTTCCTTTTCTCTTAGAGGGTTTTGGAATTCTACCTGATCGTCTGGGGGAATTAGGTTATCATTCGGAAAGCGAGATAACCCAGCGCCAAAAAAGAGTCTTTTGGAATTATCCCAATATCTGCTGAATTCTCTTTAGGTTCAATGATAACAGTAGTGAGCTGCTTTGAAGGCCCCTTTGATAAAACCTTGGTCATTTTACTTTAGAGAGAAGCTGGAATAATAGGAATTCATTAGCTAAATTTTCTCTACTGATCTTCCCTTTAGGAAGTATTTTGGAAGATAGTAAGATCATCCAATTGTTGGCTAAAATCAAATTGAGTGATAACTTTTTCAGGAACCTAGATGTAACTTTATTCCTGCTTGCTGCTCAGCCAGTGTGTTGATGTGTGAGGGGAGCATAGCCACAGACTACAGGTCATGAATATATTGTTCTAAATTATGGGTGATGATGTCTGCCTGGCACAAATTTGATTTTGAGTTACTTGATATTTGGAGGGGATATTTTATATTTTAGCCTCAAATTCTGCTGAGTTCCTATATTTGGTGTGAAACTGTCCACTTTCTATGGAAGACAATCTTCTTAAATTAGAAGGAATTATTGGCCTGGAGCTGGGGGCAAGACAGTTTACAAGTTCAACAAAAACTTAATTGGGAGAAGATGGTAATTTGTATACCTGGTTAAGATATGAATTTGTGTTTTTTTAATCCACACTGAAGTAAGTGAGGTAGAATAAAATGGGTCGTAGGAATCGTTGAATGAAGTAAATATCATCTGTAATTTCCGAGTCAATCCCAAACACGGATTATTTTCAAAATAGTCTTTCTATGCTTTTAAAAAGTGAAATAAAAAGGATGAGACAAAGAATCAAACATGAAATAGTATAGACGAATTAAAGTAGTGCAAAGAAGTCCTTTCACCTACAGCATTGGTTCTCAGTATGCACCAGAAGTATCTCGGCAGCTCTGAGTGTGCAGATTCCTGGCCCTACCACATGTTTTAATAGTATGAGGAGAATCCAGGAATCCACACTTTTAAGAGTATATCCAGCTATTCTGATTCAGGCTATCCACAGGTAAGACTTTGAAAGACA
>NW_007726315.1:799926-804431 GCF_000696425.1 Galeopterus variegatus | reverse complement strand
TTTTAAGAGTATATCCAGCTATTCTGATTCAGGCTATCCACAGGTAAGACTTTGAAAGACACTGAGCTATACTAGGAGAGATTAATGTCTGGGACGCTAGTTTGGCAGGCTGGATTTCCTCAGGGAGTGAAACTTCATAATAGGAAGGGCAGACAAGCCTGAACAGAGAAGCTTTGGAACCCATCTTTGGTCTGAGGCTGCAGAATGTCTCGTTCCCCCTGGATCACACAAACGAAATTCAGGAAAAGGTGGGGAGCAACAACTGCACTCCACACACGCACACGCGCACGCGCGCGCACACACACACATCTATGGTAACAGGGAGGAAAGTTGGGTATGTGGGAGGTGATGCTGACTGGTAGGTGCATGAGATGCTGTGAGTCTGGGGAGGTTCTCTTCTGATTGCTTCACTTTTCTTAGAGAAGTAGGAAATAAAATCGTCTGTTGAAAGTGAAGATGGGGATGAAGTTTTGGGGTTTAAGAAGAGAGAAGGTCAGGGCCGGCCCGTGGCTCACTTGGGAGAGCGTGGTGCTGATAACACCAAGTCCACGGGTTAAGATCCCCTTACCGGTCATCTTTAGAAAAAAAAAAGGGAGAGAGGGAGAGAGAGGGAGAGAGAGGGAGAGAGAGGGGGAAGGGGGAGAGAGAGGGAGAGGGGGAGAGAGAGAGAGAGAGAGAAAGAGAGAGAGAGAGAGAGAGAGAGAGAGAGAGGGTATGAAATAGTGTTTAAGGGAGCAGGAGAATGAATAAACTTGAGCATTCTATTAGGGGTCAAGTTGTGGTTCCTGGTGGTAAATTTAAAGTGCAATTTGACAGGAGGGTGTAGTTTTTCTCCAGCCCTGATTAGATTCACAGGTGCAGGGTTAGCAACAGCAGGGAGTCATGACCGCCCCAAGGCCTAAAGGGCAAGAGGTAAGATTGGTTCCAGGAACCCTGTGGAGGTGCGGCTGTAGGAGAAAGGTCTCCCATTCAGACTTGTGGCCTTAGATAAATTCAGCCACTGCCAGCTGCAGCCCGCTGGGATCCATACCCCTCCATCTCTTTCTCCTGCCATCCTCTCTCCTGCCAGTGCCTCTCATTGACTGAACCCAACAGAGAGCTACAGAGTAAGGGAGGCTTGTTGAAGCTTTTATGAAAGGCAGCCTCCTAGGGCACAGAGCAGAGTGGAGAAGGACAGAGAATGGATCTGGAAGAGAAAACAGAGAAGAGTATTCAGCCTGACCACAGTAGTGCTTTTGCCGGATGAGTACAATGAAGTGTCAGAGGGGCCAGGGGGTCCAGTGAGTATGCCAGGGAGTGCTGGAGAGATTGTCTGCGGACTTTAACGTGGGCCAAGAGGTGAGAGAGGACATCAAAGGCATGAGAGATGGTGAGAATGCAGAGGAATCACCATCTGGTGAGAGTGAAAGATAGCTGGCACTCGGGTGACAGAGGGAGCAAGCTATACAGGTAGGAGTGGTGGTCAGAAGATGAGATGATAGCGGAGTTGTTGTTTTTGGTGATGACAAGATCTAGGTATTATGATGTGAGTGAGTAGTTGGGGTAGAGTTTAGGGCAAAGTCATTGTAGGGAAGGAGGTCAAGGAACTAAGAAGCCAAACCCAGGAGCTGATGGTAGAGTGGTGGCCATTGGGCTCAGGAGTTACTCTCAGACAACCACTTAGTGTCATCAGATCTTGGCATTTCTCTACTTGCTTGCTGCCTCAATTGGTGGCACTGGCTTTTGCTTCAGCCTTGGTTCCTAAATTCCAGCCAGTACCCTGCTTAGTACTCGGGTCCCTCCTAGGACTGGAGACTTGCCCTGAAGTTCGCTGTGGTGGACTGTGGGCCCACTGTCTTTGGAGAAGTTTCCTGGCCAGTGCTTATGGTTAATCATCCTGACCTAAGAATCACTTCTGTTTCTCTGTTGCAGTGTCACCACTAGGAGGAAGCTGGTTCTTTGCCTTTTAACTTTGTAGCTTTGAGAGCTGGCTGATCACCACTGAAGCTGGTGTGACACTCCCTCTGGGCCTCCCCCACCTCCCTATACCTTCAGAGTCAGCCTTGGCAGGCAGACGGATTCCCCCAGGAGACTGTTCTCATGCCTAATCTCTCTCCCTCCTGATCTGTTCGTGCTGCTGAGGCCATTATGCCTTGGATCAGAGGACCAAGTTATAAAAATGCTATTGAAGGGAGGGTCTGTAAAACGACACAGTGAAAGTGGTGGGTATAGTTACTTAGCAGTCTTTTCAACTACATTGTGTGAATGTAAAGTAATCATGTCAAACTTCAAATCCTGCATGCCTAGAGTTTCTTCTCCTAAATATGTGTATTTTTTATTGATTATGCATATTCATGGGGCACAGAGCTGACCGTCAGTACCTATGCCCAAGTAATGATCAGATCAATACCATCAGTGTGCACACGACCACAAATTACAATTATGCCCTGTGTCCCCCACCCATCCGCTTCCCCTCTCCCTCACCCCCCACCCCCAGCAACCCTACGTCTTTTCTCTCCCTCTGCAAGTCCAACCCATCACTGTGGACTTTCTTTCCTTCCTTCTTTCTATCTTAGCTCCCACTTTATGAGTGAGGACATGTGGTATTTTTCCCTCTGTGCCTGGCTTATTTCACTTAACATAATTTTCCCCAAGCTCATCTGTGTTGCTGCAAATAGAGGAATTTCATTCTTTTTTACAGGTGAATAGTAATCCATAGTGTATATTTACCACATTTTCCTTATCCAGTCATCTGTCGATGGACATTTAGGTTGTCTCATAAATATTCATAAAATACCTTTTAGGTTCATAGGTAAAAATTTAAGCACTTAGTTAAACTTTCTGGCAAATAATATGAGTTATACATGAAGCATATGATATAAAGCAGAAATAGCTTTCCAAACTTATAAGTTGTGAGAGCTAGAATAATAGTACATTTTAAAGGAAAAAGGAATATCAGTGATAATTTGAC
The DNA here is from genome assembly GCF_000696425.1 of Galeopterus variegatus. Lineage (NCBI taxonomy): Eukaryota > Metazoa > Chordata > Mammalia > Dermoptera > Cynocephalidae > Galeopterus > Galeopterus variegatus. The sequence continues at coordinate 801,481 of NW_007726315.1, read as the reverse complement.
AATGCTGGGAATGAGATCCTTCTTCTACTGGAATAATAAGATAAAGGATCTCGAGTCTGCTAGTAATCAGTCAGAAATGGAGATAGAGAAAAATATTCAGCTTATAATTGTGACAAAAACTATAAAATTCTTAGGAATACATTTTAAAAGGAATGTGTATTAGTCTCTTTCTGTTGCTTATAACAAAATCCCTGGAACTGGTTAATTTATAAGAAAATGAAATTTATTGCTTACCGTTTCTGAGTCCGGGAAGTCCAAAGTCTATGGAACAAATGTGGTGAAGGCCTTGGTGGTGGTGACAGTGACCCAGGGAGGGGTCTCACAGGGCAGAAACTGGTGGAGCAGAGGGAGACTGTCCTCTCATGTGCTTTCCTTTTAAAGCCCTCAGAACCACACCCCTGACCACCATTTTAATCCATCACTATGGCATGGTCCTATAATCTAATCACCTCTTCACAGCGCCAACTTCCAATTACCAAAATAGGACTTCCCACCCTCAACAGTTTCAATGGGGATTATGTTTTGGGGGGATATTCAACCCAAGGTAGAAGGTATAGGACCTATATGAACAGACTGTAAAATCTTTCTGAAAGATATAAAATAAGATCTACATAAATTGAGAGACACACCATGTTTTGGATGGGAGAAAGACTCAATATCAGAAAAATTTCTATTCTTCCCAAATAAGTAAGATTAATATACATCCTTTCCTACCTGAATCCTAATAGTCTTTTAAAACCTGGGCAAAATAACAGAGTGGGAGAAAATATTTGCAAAATACATATCTGACAAAGGACTAATATCCAGAATATATAAAGAACTCAAACAACTTTACAAGAAAAAAACAAGCAACCCAATCAAAAAATGGGCAAAAGAGCTAAGCAGGCATTTCTCTAAAGAAGATATACAAATGGCCAACAGTCATATGAAAAAATGCTCAACATCACTCAGCATCCGGGAAATGCAAATCAAAACCACACTGAGATACCATCTCACCCCAGTTAGGATGGCAAAAATCCAAAAGACACTGAAAGATAAATGCTGGCGTGGCTGCGGAGAAAAAGGAACTCTCTTACATTGTTGGTGGGAATGCACAATGGTGCAACCCCTATGGAAAATGGTTTGGAGGTTCCTCAAACAATTGCAGATAGATCTACCATACGACCCAGCTATCCCACTCCTGGGAATATATCCAAAGGAATGGAAATCATCAAGTCGAAGATATACTTGTTTCCCAATGTTCATTGCAGCACTCTTCACAATAGCCAAGAGCTGGAATCAACCCAAATGTCCATCATCGGATGAGTGGATACAGAAAATGTGGTATATCTACACAATGGAATACTACTCAGCTATAAAAACAAATGAAATACTGCCATTTGCAACAACATGGATGGACCTTGAAAGAATAATACTGAGTGAAACGAGTCAGGCAGAGAAAAAGAAATACCACATGTTCTCACTTATTGGTGGGAGCTAAAAAAAAATAAAAACAAAAAACAAATCAATTCACTCACATACACACACACACACACACACACACAAAAAAAAAAAC
>NW_007726315.1:782382-798973 GCF_000696425.1 Galeopterus variegatus | reverse complement strand
GGGGGGGGGGGGGGGGGGGGGCGGGGAAGAAGATATAACAACTATACTTTTTTGAAGTTGTTACAACAAGCAAACGGAAAGGACATTCTTGGGGGGGAGGGGAGAGAGGGAGGAGGGCGGGAGGTGTCGGTGAAGGGCCATAATAATCATATACATTGTATATTGACAAAATAAAAATTAAAAAAAAAAAAAAACCTGGGAAAAATTATTTTAGCATTGTGATAGAAAATTAATTATGTAAAAGTGACCAATAATTTTTTAAAAAGAAGTGTTGAGAGGAATTTGCCTTACCAATTATTGAGATGTAATATAAAATGACTGGAATCCAGATGGTTTTAGCATAGGACTAGAAAAATTGATAGGAAGGGTAGAAAAGAAAACCAAAAAAAGATCAAAATATACTTGAGAATCTAATAAATAAATGGGCAAATAATAAGTGGTGCTCACTTAATTATCTATCCATCTACAAGAAAAGTTATGCCTGCACCTCACAAGCATATACAAATACACTTCAGAAGGATTGAAGACCTTAAATTTTACAAATAAAATAAACTCAGATAAAATTTTGGGATAATATTTTTATTAGCTGGTGCTAGAAGAGAATTTCTTTATAAAGACTAGCAATCAAAAGCATACCATAAAGTAAAAGTAGATATATCTGACTACATGAAAATGGAAAATAAAAGGATGCAAAAGATATTACAAAGTCCAAAAACAAATGCAATAGACTGGGAAAAAATATTTTGCAACACAAGTAATAAACAGTGTTTCTTTGTTCCTCTTATACAAACTAATAAGGAAAAGACAATCCTACCGAACCATGGATAAGTGATATGAACAGGTATTTCATAGGCAAGGAAATGAAAATTGCCAGTAAACATATTAAAAAATCCATATAATTAATATTTCGGAAATTTTAAATAAAATAAAAACAAAATTCCCCTTTTCTGGTCATCAATTGGCAAAACTTAGAAAGTATCACTGCATTCGGTTGTGAAGGTACAGAAAAAGGGATAGATATATTTTATTTGTGGGTGTGTGGATTATTACTACTAGCTTAGAAAGTAATTCGATAATTTCCATTAAAATTAAATAAATAAAGACCTTTTGGCCCAACGATCTCACTTTTGGGATTTTATCCTAGAGAAATAATGTACCAATTTACATGGACCTATGGTCAGGGATATTTATTATAGTACTGTGTGTACTGGTAAAAACTATAAAAATATATGTCTGTAGATAGGGGAAAGACTGAAAAAAATTTTATCCCTGGCTTATCCATACCAGACAATGCTATGTAAGTATTCATAGATTTTCTAAAGTTAAATAGGTACTGTTTGGGAGGGGTATCCAAGATCTATTGTTAAGTGGGGGAAAAAATAGATAATTTACTTAGTGCTTGCAACATGGTGTATACTATTCTAAGTTGCTGTTGTTGTTTTAATTAAGTCATTTAATCCTCACAGCAATTCTATGGAAAGCTTCTGTATTACTTCCATTTATAAAGGCAAAAACAGGCATCAAGATACTGAGGAACATTGTCTGAGGTTGCAGAGCCAATACATTTGGATCTAAACAGTCTGACTTCAGAATCCATCTGTGTAACCTCCGTGCTGAAAGTCATATTTCTGGTATTTCGTATCAGTCCAGTATTCAAAGAACAAACAAACAAAGCCAGCCCTACATTTATGTATATCTGTATGAATACAGGGGAAAAAGATGTTAATTTTGATTACTTCAAGGGGTAGGATTATCGGAAAGAAGATTATTAACCATTTCTTAATGCATTTCTGTAGAGTTTGTTGAAAAGAAGAGCCTATAATTTTTAAAACACGTATAAAGAAAAATATTTGAAAACTAAATGAAAAAATTATAAAGGGGGAGAAAAACAAATCTGGGAACATGATGTTGAATTCTGTGTCTAATTATTGCACTTTAAAGAGGAAAAGTGACTGAGTGTAAACTCTTTCAGTTATTTATTCATTCATTCAACAAATATTTATTAAACACCTACTGTGTTCCAGGAGCTGGGGATACAGCAGTGAATGAAATAGACACAGACCCTGCCTTCATGGACTTTACATTCTAGGTAGAGATAGACCATAAACAAATAAATAAGCAAACTAAAGCATTTCTGATGAAGACAAAGGCTGACTAGAAACAAAACGAGATAAGGAATATAAGGATTGAGGTATGGGTGGGATGGGTGATCAGGGGACATTTGAGAAGAGACCTGAAGGCGGTGAGATAACCGTCATGTGGACAAGCCATGTTGACAAAAGCGGGAAGAGTGTGACGGCAGAGGGAGCAGCAAGTGCAAAGGTTCTGAGGTCAGAGTACTCTCGGGATGTTCAAGGAACAAGAAGGCCAGTTTGGGGTGGGAGTGGTGGGAAGGAAGAGGTCATGGGAAGACCACGTAGAGAAAGACTTAGTTTTTTCTCTGAGTGACATGGGAAGTCACTGGAGAATGTTGAACGATGACATGATATGCCTTCCTAACCTGCTACTTGAAGACTAGACATAATTGGTCATTTCACATCGTACAGTGCTTGCCATTCTTTCCACATGGCACATAACAGACATTGCAATGAGTGTCCCCTTGAGAGCATTATTTGAAAAGACGATGTGACCTAGAAGAGTTTCCAGAGAAGTCTGAGGAGGCAACCGTGTGGGATTCCTGAGAACAGTTTGAAAATCCTGCCCTAGGTCCCAGTTGAATAGACCTGCAGACAATGTGCTGTTCTATGTGGTTTGTTATACGGTTATGTCATTCAGCGAAGGAGCCTTGGAAGACTGGTAAGGACATTTTATTCCAGAACAGGCAATTTTATTTGTTTGATTTTGAGCAAGAGGAAGAATGTCCACAAGATTTAGCTAAGGCTTGCTCCTCCCCATTGCCATAAAAACAAAATGAAACAAAAACCAGACAAAAAACCAAACCAGGATTTTGATTTGTCAAGAAGGCTCAGAACTACGGAGGGAGAGTGATCATTTCAAATATAACCTTATAGATATTGTGGGCTGAGGCAAATTCAGTGTATCAGGTTGGGTTTCCAAGAAGCAAATCCCAGGACAGAATTCGTGTGAAAGTGATTTATCAGGAAATGTTCCTGAGAATTCATAGAGGGTCAGGGAGGGGCTGAGGAGGGAAGGAGCCAAGCACAGAAGGGGGCAGTACCGAGCAAAGCCCAAGGGGAAACTGGCTTCATTCTATAAGGGAGCTGTGCAGACCCACAAGCACACGTCCATGCTGTCCTCATCAGGGACAAGGTGGCTGCGCCATGTGCACATTGCACCTGTCAGTCATTGGCTGAGTCAGGGGGAAAAAGCTAAACAAATGCCCAGGCATATAGATCACAGGGTAGCAGCCACCAAACTCTGTAAGGGAAGAGATCCAGGAATAAGGACATTGTTTGACTGTCAAAGAGGTCTTTGAAAACTCTGAATGGAAAGTAGAGCTAGCTCTTTTCCTGCATGCTGTTCCAAACCATCAGAATTCCACAGGAAAAGAAACCTTTACCTCAAATATAAACTTTGATGTTGGAAAAGTAAAAGCAAGCTACTTCCCCAGGCAGAAAAGACTGCTTCTAAACTTCTTAGAAGAGTCAGATGTTCAAAAGGCAGGGAATGTACATATGTGCTGTCTCTGATGCCCAATTTCCAAGTGCTAAGTTATTCATACAGATCTAATTTGCTTCCAGTGTGCCTGACTGAAGAAAAAGTCACCAACTAGTGGTTAGGGGCCAATCCTACTCTCAGAATGTCTTGTTTGGCCTTTATAATGTTTTTAAAAATTGAAGTTGCAATATTTGTCTTCATATAAGATATATTTTGTCCACCAAGAATGTACCAAAAAATCTCTGTGTCCAAGATGTCCATATGATGAATGAAAGGCTGAGAATCAAAGATACAAAGTAACAGTGTAGTAGAGTCATTTTTAAACATGGAAAAGTAAATCAATTGGACCCTCTTAAATTCTAAATAGGAGACAAGCAGACAGGCATCACTCCAATGGAGGGATGCAACAAAAACATTTCTGTGTTTTAATATGACTGCCCCAAGCCAAATATTCCTTGGTGTGCTGAACCAAAGACTGTCGGAAGGGTCCCAGCAGATTTCCAGAGGCACCAGGAAGCTTCCTGGGAGGATAATAATGTCTCCTACCCAATTCCTTCCCTTTTGAGTTTTACATTTTTAGGACAGTCTTGAAAGGAACAGGAAACAGTCCTATGAGTTCCAAAGGGGAACTCACCATGAGGACATCAGGAGTAGAAATCTGGAGTCTTCATGTAAGATATATTTTGTCCACCAAGAATGTATCAAGAATGTAGGGGAAAGAGAGTGGGTTGGCTGTAACTCAGCGTGCAGCTGTGAATGGAAGCCCCCTGATAGCCAGCCTCCTAGATAGCCCTGAAGGCATGAATTGGGAGTGAGCTGGTGGCAAACTGAAAAGCTGCTCTTTGCTTGGGTGAAAAGTGACAGCCACCATAGAACTGAGTGGATTGGGGTCATTCTTCCTCAATTGCTTCAGCTCTCAGAGTTGTGGACTTGGTGCGAGTGCAGTGACAGACAGAGACGTTGCACACCGTGCAGGGCCAGTATTCAACAGTGACACCATGTGGCAGCCACAGAAGTGACTGAGGTGGAAAGAAGCCTGCTGTGAACTGGCGAAATTTGCCAGTTCTCTCTTTGCCTGGAGTTTGGAAGCAGATTCCTTTCGAGTCAAATGTCTATAGGGTTCTTGGCCAATCTGGAGACGGGAAAGAAAGAGATGTTGGGCATTGTGGTTATTTGGCCAGGGGGATACTTTGAATTATCTGAACCTCAGACTTGAGAGACAGGTCCCACCAACTGCAGCATGTGTGTGGCAAATGTTAGTTTTGTCTCGTATTTGAATTTTCAGATTTTTTGCACTTTAGTACTTTTGTATGTCATGTAGTTTACGAGTATTTATTCATCAATTACTTCCTAAGTTGTTCCTGTGTTTTGCACCAAGAAAGGCCATCCCCACTTCAAGGTGTGTATATATGAGATATAGATATACAGATAGTACAAAAAGATTGTGAAAGACTTTGAAATGGGCAAAAAAGATTACCAGGTGATGTTCCAGTGCAGTATTGCATCACCCTTCGAGGTTATCTGAAAGGATACCTATGATATAATGGATGCCTATGATAGAATGGGTAACCATTAGTCACTGTAGTAGATTAACTACAGCCTTTCAGTCTCATTATCAAATAGGTTTCTGCTTCCTGAAACTTGCCCAAGGCTTTGCTTGCTATTAACTATAGGCTAAAAGCGGGTTCTTTAGCAAAGAAAGCCCCAAAGTCTCATGGAAAAGGACTATGCCAAGCACTTTAAACTATCAAAACTTCATAGAAGAGACTCTTGGGCACGAGCTTCTCAGTTGATATTAGACAACTTTCAGGCTGTACCTTCGGGGTGAGTGTATAGGATTCTTTTTAATCCAGAAGCAGACAGCTTTGTGAAAGCAGAATGCTAATCCAAGGTTCAGCAGAACAAAATTATAAAGGACAGAACGAACTCGTGAGGAAAATTTTACTGTGGTTGTGGCGATGCTGTTTTAATGTTCTATTTTCTACATATATATAAGGAAGCCATTTCTCTTTCTTCTTAAGCTATCTTTAATCTACAACAATTGAGTAGACTCTGCTTTTGTAAAGTGAAATTAAACAATTTTTTCTCCTTCTCACTGGACTCTCCCCTGCCCCTGAATTTAAAAACTGAGTCCCCTTACTTTTTCACAGTAATGTAATTATTTGCAGAGGTTTGAGATAGGAGGTGCTCAGTCTCCCTGGGTTCAGGTTTCGGGCCACTCCCCTCAGTCTCAAAGCACTCCCCTAGGACTCAAGCCTCTCCTCTGAGTGCCCTAACTACTGCTGCTTGTTGCACCTATTTTTGGTACAAGCATGTGGAGATTGAGACCATGAAGGCAGACTGTGTGTGTAATCTTGGTGGCTGAACACGCTCAGTAGAAAGGAGTTTATCCTACGAATGACCTTCCACTGGAGGTGCTAGAGAGCTCCTAGCATATTCTAAGGGTATTTGGTGCTTGTGATGGAATTTGAACAAAGAGCATGCTCCAAGGAGACCAACAGAGCATGTGCAAGGCTATGTTACACAACTGGGAACCACTCCCTTAGTTGGATATTCATTAGATAGCATGAATATGTATAGACAGCCAACTATAAAAATACGGGAAGAAGGGGGGCTGCTGCTCACTCTCTCTGGAGCCACCCGCACTTTGCCTGTGAGGTGTGTGTTTCTCACTTTTTGTGTTTAACTTGTCTTTGGCAGGCTGCTGTTCACTCTGGAACCAGTCTGCACAGTCTGTAAAGGGTGCATTTCTTACTTTTGTTTTAAACTTGCTGTGGCCGCTGTGTTGTCTCTGGAGCTAGGCTGCACTTTCCCTGCGAAGTCTGTATTTCTTATTCCTTACGTTAAACCTGTTTTCATTTCCTGCTGTTGCTCTTCTCTTGAATTTTTTCCTGTAGCAGAGGCAACAACCTGGTAGAGGATGGGGTAGGTTGAGCTCGGCCATTGGGCCTCTTCAGACCCTCTCCTCTGGTATCAGTTTCAATGAAAACCTCTTCCTTTCCCAGAATATAATTGGACAAAGTTGATCGTGTAACCAATTGATTGCGTAACCGATTGGCCTTACTTGGAATGTCATATTTGAGAATGGTGGTCTTTTATCAGATATGTCAAACAACTCTAAGGACCAAAGGTTGGTTTTATGTATGGAGCCAATGCCTACAAAACCCTCCCAGGAACACTGGCCTAGTACCAACCTGATAGGTTTGTAACCGATAGCCTAGTGCCAAAACTGGCCTATAGAGTCTCAATTTAAAGGTGGTAAAGAAAACAACAACAAAAAAGGGCACTTCCTGGCAGGCTAGGAACTTTAGCAAATTTTTGGAAACTCAAGTACAGAGGAATTCACTCGTATTTACAGATAGTACAGGTGTAATATGGTGGAATTTTTTGGGCTTGCTTTCCTACTCTTGAGCTAGCAAATAATAGAGACTTCTGAAAGTGCAATTCTGTGGCTCCAGTAGCTGTTCAGTACTGCATAGCTCTAGATTTGCTGAGCAAACTCAAGTACAGAGGAATTCACTCGTATTTACAGATAGTACAGGTGTAATATGGTGGAATTTTGGGGGCTTGCTTTCCTACTCTGGAGCTAGCAAATAATAGAGACTTCTGAAAGTGCAATTCTGTGGCTCCAGTAGCTGTTCAGTACTGCATAGCTCTAGATTTGCTGAGCAAACTCAAGGAAGACTATATAGTTAATGAACACTCTTACTTCACCTATGAAAAATAATCAGACCAAACCTAATGAGACCAGTCTTTTTTATGACCAAGAATAACTTTGAGATTTTTATGGCTACAAAAGGGGAAGTTGTTAAAAAAAATTGGAAGGACTCTGAAAAGAGCAAAAATGATTACCAGTCGTGCTTTTGATAGAATATTAGGTGTCCTTCTGGGTTATCTGTTTCTATATGAATTTTGCCTTTTTTTTTTTTTTGGGACTCCAGAGAGTGGATTACGTATCAATGATTAAGATTCCAGTGATTGGGGGAAAGTTATGAAAGAGAGTCCAGGTTGATGTCAATGCTAAAATAAAAGGCAAACATGCAAGACTTTCAAAAGCAGGATAAAATAGTGGTTCTTTGTTTTCTTTCCTTCAACTTTGTGCTCATAGTTAACATTCAGGTTTTTCTCCCCTCAGAGATACCAGACTTTGGAAAACACATCCCTTCAATTGTGAATAGAACATTCTCCTCCCCAAACTCTGTTTTCGTAAATACTGGTATCAATGTTAACACTGAAAAAGCATTATGGAGAAACAATTTGACATTTTCGGTATCTGGTTACCTTTCTGGGTATTATTTGGGCCATTTATGGGTTCCCTATTATGATCTATTTTATTTCCACACCAGTACAAATCTGTTTTAATTGCTATAGCTTTATAATACGTTTTGATAATTTGGCAGGTTATTTTGATGTTGTATTGACCCTCTGAAGAAAAGGAAATTGTCCTAACAATTTGGATTAGTCTAAAATTTAAACTAATGTAAGATAAAAAAAAATGGTTTATAAAAATTGGCCCGATTATTTGGGACTTCATGTTTTCCAAACTATCCTAACCAGGCAGAACACAATTATAGATCTAGAAGGTAAGCAAACAGGGCCTCTGAATTGCAAAGATATTACTAAACCCACTGTTTATTCCATAGGGGAGGCAGAGAATAACCTTTACTTGACAATTATGTGCAAAATAGGACAGAATGGAAGGGTATTGGCAGACACTGATGGGGTGATTGCAGAAAGAACTATCAAAAGCACGGCAGGACCAGTCCTTTTGATAAATCTGCTCATATTCTCAATTGCCTTTTTGAATGTATGAACTTTTACCATTGCTTGGGTTTGAAAGTGTTAATTACTCACTCATACCCTTTGTCCTTGGGGTTTTGATCAATTAAGAATTAGACACAGGAGGCATGTAAGGACAAAAATATCAACTTCATTCTTAATGAAGCTAAATTGGAGTACGTGGCTTGGACTTCTGTGCCCAAGTTTCTACCTTGAGATCCACATGTGTGTCAATGTGGCCCTGCAGAATGGGCTGTTGTCACCACGCAAGTTTCTACCTTGAGATCCACATGTGTGTCAATGTGGCCCTGCAGAATGGGCTGTTGTCACCACGCCAGTCTAGGAGAATCAAGGCGGGCCTTCCGCCTCATCACACCAAGGCCAAGGCTATTTCTGAGCTAACCCTGTCCACAAGGAGAATTTGGATATCAGATCCTGGCCATCTTGCTCGTCTGATAAAAATTTCCTAAGATCATGGGGAGGAGTAGGTGATGGATAAAGAAAAAGCAAGGCTGCAGCAGTTTCCCTCCAATAGTTCCTGGGGAAGTGGAAGTGTTGACAGAATTTCCTATTTTAACGGTGGCTGCAATATAGGTAGAGGAAGACTAGAGTCCCTCCTACAACACAGGACAGAAATTGAACTCATAAAAATGAACCTAACATTATGTTCAACCTACTCAGATTATGAAGAATGGAGAAGCATATAATATGCTTCATTCAGACTAGACAGATTTCTATCAGGAGTATGCTTTCTTTTCTTTTTTTTTTTAAGTTTGGGAGCTCAAATATGACTTTCCATGATCTAGACCACCAACAAATGTGTACAAATCTTTCTCCAGCGATACTGAATCATGTGTATGGTATTCAGCTGCCCCACTCTAGTATTGCATCCCAAAAGAACGAACGCAAGATTTGTAAATAATTTCAGTTCTTATTTTTAATGTTAAAAACTATGTTAACAGAGCAGTTATAGAACAGAACTTCTTACATTTCTTTATTTACACCACATCCTTAAAAAAAACCCAACTCTATTTGATTAACTATGAATAGCAGTTTTGTGACTTGTGATTCACTGAAATCACCCATCTGAAATTCATTTACAAGGTTTTTACATGAATAACAGTGGTGTGCTACATATACTGGACTCAGATGACATCCAAAATACACTGGACTCCAGAGAGTGGATTACGTATCAATGATTAAGATTCCAGTGATTGGGGGAAAGTTATGAAAGAGAGTCCAGGTTGATGTCAATGCTAAAATAAAAGGCAAACATGCAAGACTTTCAAAAGCAGGATAAAATAGTGGTTCTTTGTTTTCTTTCCTTCAACTTTGTGCTCATAGTTAACATTCAGGTTTTTCTCCCCTCAGAGATACCAGACTTTGGAAAACACATCCCTTCAATTGTGAATAGAACATTCTCCTCCCCAAACTCTGTTTTCGTAAATACTGGTATCAATGTTAACACTGAAAAAGCATTATGGAGAAACAATTCCCTTTTAGATTTAGTTGTTAGCCACCCCACCCCTAATTTGTACCTGAAAGCTTAATAGCATAAAGAATTCACTGTATTTTTTATGAAGTATGTCCTGTTGCTAAAGGATTCTTAGATCTGCCATCCTTAAGGAAAACCATTTATTAGTATTGCTAAATCATATAGTCTGTATCTTCTCTGTTTTGAAAGTGGCTAGATGTTTACTGTGAACTTGAATGGGGGAATTGTATTCTTAAAGCTTATGTCCTTTCTAAGCCTCAAGCTATTTAACCTGATAAACTGAGGGAGACAAAGTTTTGCTCTAAGGCATAAAATCAAATATCTGATCCTATCACCAACCTCCTCCCCACTCCAACTAACGTCTCCTAAATGTGCTGTCCAACATTATGCCCCACTGAAATGGAACCGAACTCTGGGTTCTTTTTGGAGCAGTCTGTACTCCTTAAGCAGAACAGACCTTTCAGTAGACAATTCATTTTGAAAGGTGAAAGGAGGACAGGAATGATCTCCACATGATGAACACAAACGCTCTGGTGAACTTCTGATATGAATTTAGTATTTCCTCTATGGTGGCATTTACAAAGAGTATTTTCTTTTAATTTCCCTCAAGGAAAAAAGAAAAGAAAGAAAGGAGAGAAAAAAGAAAAAGCCTCACTTTCATGTCTTCACAGCTTTAAAAAATGTAATATGATCATGCCTCAACCCAAGGAAACCCCCAAGCACAGGCAGCCCTCTTTCAGTATCTCCAGTGGGAGAGGGGACAACTGGGTGGCAGCACAGGATTCTGTTTCTGCACAATTCCCTGCTGCCAAGGCTCTTTCCTCCCCTCCCTAAGAGTCCTGGTTCCCATTTTTTGCCTCACAAGTCCCAGGAGCCATCTTCTGAGGTAGGGAGAAAAAGGCTTAGAGTGGCTTTCAGTGAAGGGCTCACTGAAACTAATTTTGCTGGGCCCCCCCCCCCCCCCGAGAGTTTCTGGTTTTACTGTGTCTGGAGTGGGAACTGAGAATTTGTGATTCTAACAAGTTCCCAGGTGATGCTGATGCTGCTGGTCTGGGGACCACACTTTGAAAACCACTGCCTTAGAGGCTTGAGTCCAACTCCAGAAAGAAGTCAGTCCTGGGGTAACTCTGAGGTGTCCTCTGAAATGCTGAGGAATCTTACCACAGACCTTCATCCTCCCCAGCCCTGCCACCATCACCCATGCATGTCTTTCTTTTCTCAACAGAGTCTGTAAATGTAGAAGAGGAAAGTGGGTAAAGAGCTTCTTTACCTCCATCTGATTAAACCATTGTCACTAGCACTGACAAGTACTGTGTGCTGGCCTCAACAACTGGCATATGGGACAAGCTATGCAGCAACAGCCTTTTCCATAGCAGGCAGGGAAGGAGACAAACTACAGGAGCAAAAAGCCATATGAATAGAAACAGGCAGGCCAAGCCTGAGACCTCCAGGGAGAAGAAAAGGTACCAGCTGAGGAGTGTCCCTGAAATCTACAACCCACAAGAAGCCCTCTTCACCCTCCTTCAGCCTCCTCCTACCACCAGGCTATCTGGTGGCCCTAAACTTACTTCTCCCCATCTTTGCTGGAGACCCTGCTTTAAGTCACTCTGGTCACCTCTGACTGGTTGGTGACCCTAGGCCCACTGTCCAGCATGTGGTATGTGGCTGGGATGGACAGTCCAGATTCTACTAACAACAGGCAATATGTATTCTTGGCAACTTTGAACAAATACCACCTAGAAACAATATTATATTTGGTGGTTAGATTCTTTATCAATCTTATTACATTATTCTATTTCAGCTAAACTATTTGATAATCTTTCCTACCTGGCATGGGGGCCTAACCACCATGTATAATCTGGTTTCTAAAAGAAAATACATTCCAGGTTGCAAACAACCAATTTATATAGTTTTGAAATATGATCTCCTTCTAAACTGGGGACTGCCAGTGCCTAAAAAGAGTAGATTTCCTTTCTGTGCATGTTTTACTACTCCTACTTCTAATAAGTAACATTAAGTTAATTAGGGATTTACAGTACTCTGTGTTACAACAACTAGAGAACAGTTCTAAATCCAAAGTATGAATCCGGCACTATTCACTAGTGCAGAGATCCTATCTACCAAAGGAAAACGTGCTGCTCTCATGGCTAAGGTATAGTATTCTTTAGTCTACTAATTTAGCAGAAAAACTTCTATAGCACTTGACTGTGCTGTTTATATTCTACCTAACATCTGTGACACGTGTTTTTGCCTACCAGTTCACTATTCTGAACAAGAATAAAAGCAGTACACTTTACAGCTATTTCCACACAAATGATGTAATTCATCAGTGATATTTGACAAATTACAGTAGGGTCTATAATATTCAGTCAACAGCAAATTTAGATAAACATACAAAGAAGGTTTTAAAAATATATGGTATTACAGACATCAACAATTTGCCTCCTCTGAATAAATATATTTTAAATAATAATTTAAAAATTTCTTGTACCGACAAATAAAATCCAGAGAAAATATCACTACACATCCCAGAGTTAATGATGATTTTCTAAATTGATTTTGCAAATGTAAAATAAATTGTTATAAAGTAATGAAGAAAATTGAAAGCAGTATAACACAGCTTGCAACCTAAATTGTGCATTTTTTTTGATGTGGGGTCACCCCACTACCTGGCTATTTTATTACTTGGTGTTCTTGACAAACCCCCAAAGGCTGACTGAATCTTGTTTTGCTCAGTTTCTATCATTGCTTGTATAATATGGAAAACACTTCTGAGAAGGACAGAGATGGCTATGGATTTTACTAGGTTAGGTATTCATATCTAGGTCAGGTCTTCATTTCTAAATACCTGCATTCAGACCTAATGTAATTCTGTAGCATTATATTAAAAGCCATGATGATGCAATGTAGGAAATAACTTTTATTCTCCCCCAAGAGGATCATGGCAGGTGCTTCAATACCTGCCTTATCTATGGGACATTAATCTGTAAAGGGAGGGGACAGTTCCGTGTTACTCTCGGTGAGAATAAAGGCCTTTGGGGATTTGAGTCAGGAAGGAACAGAGCTAAGTGCCTGGAAACCCTGCCAGCAGTCTGTGGCTAGATTCTACTTATCTTCGGATAAGAAATCTCTGCTCGGCGAACTTACGCATTTGAAAAATCCAACCAGAATATAGATGAAACACAAGTCCTGTTTCAAGAGACCAGCTCACGGAGCACTCACATTTCTTACTGTCCGTAAGATATGGACAATCCAGTCACAGGCGATGGCCCAACTTAGGGGAATGTGGTCCCGGGTTTCCTTGGTGTCCCCAATCCTTTCCCAGCTACTTTGTCCCAAACTCTTCTTTTTCAGTCTCTTTGTAGTTTCCTTCTGCTCCTTTTAACAGAGGGACTGGAGTGAGAGTACAAGGCGACTCTGTCCTTCTGTGTGGATCACGTAGGGACGGGCAGAATGGCCCACCCCCTGGTTAGGGAAAAGAAGAGGAGGCGGCACAGATACTGAGGCCCCCTTCTCTCTCCCGTCTGGGGGAAGGAAGGTAACACTGTGATTTCATCAGAGGTTCATCACAAAAACTATCTCTGGATGGAGTTAGTGGAGAAGAAACAGAAATGAGGCTTATTTAAGGTACAAAAATCTTGTATTTGGAATAACCTAAATGTATAGATATAAAACAAGTCTTTTAAAGAGTCCCATAAAGTACTCAATATAAAACAGGAATTACTTATCCTAGATCATCCTTGGTTAGATACACATTATTCTCTGTGCAAAAAGCTGGTGGACATGAGTAAAAGCTGCTGGGCTTAGAATTTAATAACATGCTTTCCCCCCTTCAACAGTACAGGTGTTGTGTTGAAGGCTATCTGCATCAGAGAAATATTTTCTTAGGTGTTTTGGACAATCTTTTCGCAGAAGGTGCCATGGGTCTCCCCAGCAGAAGTTGACTCAGACTAGAGTAACTTTGACACAAGTTGCCAAGAGGGAAATAAAACTTCATTTGCTATATTACCCAAAATATGCAGTTTAATACATTTACCAAGGTAAGAATCATCCCCACCCCCTTCCCTGCTGAAAACACTCACCAGAGAATGTCTCTGCACGGGAATGGGATGTAGTACCAGCTGGGCCACTGGATTGCCCAAGCTCGGCTGCCAGGTGATCAGAGCTGCCTCAAATATTGGGCATGCTCTGATCCAGCAGCGGCATCTGCCCTATGACTCGTATGATTATCCCTATGTGCTCTGTTAACCAAAATAAGCAAATTATTTACGAAACCATTTTTTTTCTGTAAAGCAAAATAAATATATACAATTCGAGATTCTTTTCTCATCTAAAAAGGTACAGATAATGTGAGCTGAACATCAGTAGGAAAATTATTTCAGAATCCAGATGTATAATAAATTAACATGACTGATGATCATGTTTTCAAAGTTCAAAGAGACTGTGAAGCCACAAAACAAAAAGTGAAAAATGATTGTGAAAAGTACTGGGAAATACAATTGCGTGAAATTTGAAAAGAACAAAAAATCCACAATCCCTAAATTGATCCCAAATCTTGAAAGAACATGAACCATTACAGAGACAGGTCTCTGTTTTGCAACCAAAGTGTCATTCCATTTTAAGTGTCTTGTAAGTTTCTGTTTGCTTCTGTAAACTTGCAAAGGAAGTGATGGGGGGGGGGCGGTGCTGATGAGTGTGACTTGACTGAGCAGCAGACCAGAATGTTTCCTCTTCTTGGCTGGTCTCAGTGGCCTTCGTTACTGCTCGATGAACAGGCCCAGTCATAGATGACCAAGGGAATGCTGACCAAAGAGAACAACACCCCCAGACCCAAGAAAAGGGCAGCCTGGGGCAACAAAAATAGGCATGTGTTATTTTCAGCGCAACCGACATTTTCCACACCCACATGGGAAAAAAACGGAAATGTTTTCCCCTCTCCCTTTGCGTCCCCTGGTATTTGGAGTTTATTACAACCACTGCTGAACTGTGAGAATCTTTCTAAAATTGTGTGAATCTGATTTTGCAAGGATGAAAAAATAAGAAAAACAAGCTAAGCAGAGCCATCCTCTACATTCTGTTCTTTGACATCATGGTCACCTCAAGTGTATCCCTTCTACACATGACCGGGTATCCTTACAGCTTCTCTCAAACTAAGATCCCAACTAAATTTAAAAAAAAAGGGGGGGCCGGCCCGGTGGTGCACTTGGTAGAGTGCGGTGCTTGGGAGCACAGCGGCGCTCCCGCCAAGGGTTCGGATCCCATATAGAGACTGGTCTGCTCACTGGTTGAGCGCAGTGCGGGCGCAACACCGAGGGTTGCGATCCCGTTACCAGTCACGAAAAAAGACAAAAAGGAAAAAAAAAAAAAAAGGACTTGGAGAATATCTAGGTCATTTCATTATTTGTTACCTACCTAGGTTATAGCTGGTAGGCAAACATTTCCATTTGAAAAAGGGGGAAAAAGATATGCAAAAGCAAAGAAGATCTGATCAAGTGAAATAGGAATCAGGCGTCAAAAACTAAGTTATTTGAAGGGTTGATGAAGGCCAATATGGACAGATTGCTAAATTCCAAATCTGGAGAACATGAGATTATAAATCGCCTGGCTTGGGAATGTTCAGCAAGAGCTTTGCAGGGAGAAGGATGAAGAGCCAAGGGGACTGGACTGGAACCCAGAGTGGGAGACAGAGCTCAGGGAAGGATTGGAGGCAAAGGGCAGGGCTGAGTCAGCTGCCCATGGGCACACCTTCATGGATCCAGTCTAACTTCCAGTGGATCCTACATGGACAGAACCTTTGTCTAATGCTATTTGGTAGACTCTGCTACCAGTTTTATTATGGGAGCAGGGTTGGAGAGGCCCAGAGAATTCAGGGGCAACAGGCCTATACCATTTTCAGATTTAATCTGAGTAATTTTGTTGCTGTGCCAGAGTGACTGCTCCTTCCTCTCTGTCCTGGTGAAGGCCCTATGAGTAAGGCTTAGAAGAATTTGGGATTTATGGCTTCAGGGGTAATCCTGTTGGGGAACTAGATGCTCCACCAGCCTCAGTGCTGCTTCTCCTAAGTGCACAGGGATGATCCCTCCTGCCTCGTTTCTAATCTGACTCCATCAGTTGAGGTACCGTGTGCAATTGCAGTGCTTACACTATCTGGGAAGGTAGCCTTCTGCGAGGCCAAGCAAAATGGTGCTCCAGAAGGTACTCAGGTAGCAGCCACTTCACCCCTGCTTCCCTCACTGTCTCCAAGTGCACCACCTGCAAGATGCCCTTGAACTTCATCAGACCTGGAAACAAGAATTCTCATATAGAAAAATGGTTGTTGAATCCAGGTCTGTTGCTCCAAAGCATTTCTGTCAAACCATAAAAATACTCGTTAAGCTAAAAGACATTTTAATGAAAGCATTGCATGCTCTCTAGATTGCAGGAAGGAGTTACATCATGAGAAATCATACAGAAACAGTGGACTGCATAAAATCTTTGAGTCCCTCTTTACTTTATATCTTGTTCAAGACAAGGCATCACTCTAAAGAGACAAGAGGATAAACGTCCATTCTCCCAACTGGCCATGCCCTAGATCAGAACAAAAGCTAAGGCACAGTAAGAGTAAAACTGGAAAAGGTATTTTGAGGGAATGGAGAAGATTCTTTTTTTTTTTTTGTCTTTTTTCATGTCCGGCAACGGATCGCAACCCTCAGTGTCGCA
>NW_007726315.1:776819-782372 GCF_000696425.1 Galeopterus variegatus | reverse complement strand
GCGCACTGTAGCAGTGCGCCACCGGGCCGGCCCCGGAATGGAGAAGATTCTGATGTGATATTTTAAATCTCCCAAATGGGAAAACTACAGAGCTCCTGCCTCCTTTCAAGGCAACTGAAAGTAGTATTAGATGGTAGAGAGATGGACTATTTATTTGGTCAATTTGAATGGAAAACTAATCAGAAAAATTAGAGTGCCTGTCAAGAGACATACCCAAATTCTTTGAGTTCCTTTATCTCCATCCTGGTTTGTGATTTTTAAATAAAGAGACGAAGGAAGAATGAAAATAAGCATATTAGCAGATGTAACTCCTGTAAAATAGAAAAAAAAAGTTTAGGGCTGTTAATGTGAAATTTTAGCTTTAAATAGCTGTTGCAGAATTGTTGACAAGTGCAAAGCGATAAAGCCATACCTACGACTCCGAAAATATCCTTCATGGAGGGTATGAAGATCACCAACAAGTTGATGATAACCAAGAGGATGAAGGTAACCAAGACATGACGACATAAATTAAACTTTGTTTTCTTAGCCAGTTCAAATAAAGATGAACGAACCTGCAGGAAAAGAAAACAAGGATTCTGTAAGAGCCTGTAGCATGCCAACCTTCACATTTCTAAGCAGAGTAACTGATTTACTGGTGCACAGGAATCTGTGAAATGTTTTGTAATGCAGAGTGAGTTTATAGATAGCTGAACAGTGTGGGAAGCAAGGGGGCTTAACCTAAGATGGAAAGTGTTTTTATTTATGAATAAATAGTAGGAGTTTTCTTCTGGGTAGGGTACTTTCTGTATTTGTTTTATCTGTGACTTGAGTGTTCTCTTCCAGTCTTTCTACCTTCTCCTGGCATGTATGACTGAGATTCAAACATTCTATCTACATTTCTCTGCAAAGAAGAAGGAAAGATTAATTAGAATTAAGATTCATTCCATCAGAGGCTACACTAACTCGCTGAAGCCACTTGCATCCCAAAGAGCCTGAACCCAGTCCTCAGGTCCTTCCTGATGCAGTTTCAGTGACCCAGGAGAGTCACCTGTGGCAGACTTTCTCTGCAGCAGGCTCTAGAGAAACCGGCTTTCCTTCTGGAGGCAGAAGGAAAGGTGAGACCTCAGCTTTTCTCAGATCGCACTGAGGCCTTTTACTCACCGTGAAAAATAACACTGGCACTGTGAGGATGACAGCGACAACGACAGCCAGCCGCACTGTCAGGATGAGAATGTCATCTTTACTCTGGTACTTGTGAAGGAGGTCTGACTGCACGTTTTCTAAATCAAGGGAAAAGTAAGAGGGTTTTGAAAGGAGACAGAGTACATCACTGAATGACAGTTTTTCTGAACAACAAAGAATTTGTAAACACAAGGGCAAGGAAAGCCATGTTTTGAAGTGTCTATTAAAACAATTTACAAAGTTGAAAAGAAAAATCCCATGTGAGACATGCTCCACTGTGCGTATGTCACTTTAGCTAAAAGGAATTTAAAGTAATCACTAGAAGTCACATGGAGTGGGAATGCCTCATTTATTCTAAAATAAACCTAGGAATACATTGGAATTAAAAGGTTGAAGAGAGGCACAAAGCCCCTCTAAATCTAGACGCGTGGGGGAAAGCCACGCCACACTGTCACAGTCTCGCTGGGGGACTGCGGGCCGCGTGGAACTTCTTCTCAAGCCTCCTCTTATAACTCAGCTTCCAGTGGCCGCGCAGCAGAGGCGCTCACCGAACTTCACCCCCATCAGGAAATAATTCTTTCCTTCCAGGTATGCTTTTCTCATTAAAAAAAAAAAAAGTGTTTATGTACCACTTTGAACCTTTTCTCAAAACTTCTGAAAGTGGTATTATCAAAGACTACCAATGGTAAAATGGCAGTCACCGAGAACATGAAAAGGCTCAGTCCAGATGAGAAATCATCTCCCTTAAGTCTCCTTTTAGGGCTTCTCACTGCACCAGTCTCAAGGCTCTGGTCGTGGAATTCAAATTATAATCTGTACCATAGAGCTTGGTCTCAGTTTCTGGAGAAGGACCATAAATGATAAGAAAAATCTCACTAGCTCTAATTTCCTTGATTCAAAATTCATAACCACTTAAAAATAGCTGAGCCTTTTTCTTTAACCTAAGAGTATAAAAAGGTTTGGTATTCTATGTGGAAAAAAAAAATATGTTTACAAAGAAAAATCATAGCTTGTTCAATTAATATTAAGTTCTCTCTCTCTCCCTCCTTTCATCCAACCCCAGCCCTGAAACTGCAGGAAGCTTAGAAACACCATTTTTATGCAAAAACTAATGTGGTATTAATGGATTCATTAGCCATTGCTATTCTTTATTGCTTGTGAGAATGATAATAATACAATTGTATAATCAGAGTAGCCTTTCTCTCTGGGCTGAATTAACAATCTTTAAATGTGCTTAAATTTTGAGACATTTGTGTTTGTGAAAAAAAAAATGCCCCAAAGAAAGATTATTTAATAGAGAAAATTGTGAAATATATGTATTTAAATTAGGTCCCAAATTGTAATGATGATGAAAGATGTTAAATAAATCTGCAGGATAATTTGAACAGGAGAGGATGAAGTAGCAAAAGCAGGTGAACTATTCATACAGGGTCAATAAAAGTTAAATAAAACCTTGTTCGCTTTTTCTGGTTTTATATCTTTTAACTTTCCATGTCATTCCTTCGAATCTTTGCAAGTCTCCAACTTCTGGTGAACAATTAGGAATTTTGTTTTTAATTAATGCACAATGTCATGAGTGCAGCACTCTGCTGTTTCTCACTTTCAATATCTGTCTCTGTCTCTCTTTTCTATTAATGGAATCTGACCCAATTTGCAGTGTCAATTAGGAAAGCCTTCTCTGATGTACTTTTAAACTTTCCTCAGTAAAGGTAGAACACTTCTAAAATGCAATTTCTTTTAAGAACGCTATTAGAAGAAGAAAAACAAGACCGTATATTGTTTATTCTATTTTGCAGTCTTCATAAACATATAAAGAATCCATCACCATTTGCTTTAAGTAGAAGGAAAACCCAGCAAAACCAATGGACAGCCGTGTTGCTTTCTTTGGCTTCCGTGTTAAGCGTTATTTAGATATTGATTTTTACTAGTTTATTTAAAAATACTTATATTTATGTACCATCAGAAATTACTTACCATAGAATGTCAAATAGCCAAAAATGGCAGTCAAGAAGTACATAACAAACATGGCAAAAAAGGAGATATTTGAAACCATCTGCATTTTTTTCTGGGATCGGCTAAAAACAAAGATAAAGAAATGTGAAACATTAAAAATCACATCACTGAAATGAAGCACCAGTGTAAACACTGAAGAATATTAACTTAACTTTCCCTCTGTCAGGTTAGGGCAGATCTGACCAGCTAAAATGACCCCCAGCAACTACGCTAGTTTCAAGTAACTTCTCCCGAATGGGTATTGTGAGGGAAAGGGCCATGAAACTACACTCCTTGAGTGTTCTTCCCCATTCTTTGAAAAGAATATCAAGTTCTCATCTGAGGGGCAGCCAGTATTTTTTAATATTTGTCTTTGATATTATCGCCACACTGACTGTGCACAGGAAT
Organism: Galeopterus variegatus; assembly: GCF_000696425.1. NCBI lineage: Eukaryota > Metazoa > Chordata > Mammalia > Dermoptera > Cynocephalidae > Galeopterus > Galeopterus variegatus. The sequence goes on along the minus strand of NW_007726315.1, from coordinate 778,808 downwards.
AAAAGCAGAAAAAATTCACAGGCTGCTCTTCCAGACCCAGAGATTAGTGGCAGAGCTGGAACTTGCACTCTAGGGTTCTGTCTCTAATGCTGCTGTTTAGGTTCTTGGGTTTCCCTTTGAGCAGCCCCAGGGACAAACCTGGATATCGGTATGTCTCCAGAACTGTAAGTACCCAAGAGATCATACTGTGGTGATAAAGGGCTCTATCTCTTAGGTCAAGTTCACTCTAAGGTTGGGATGACCCTTTAAGTTTCTTTACTGCTCACACAATTAATGTACAAGACTTGTACTCAATAACAGACCAGAGAGTCACAACATCTGGTTGTGTCCTAACAGGGAACCTGGGATGTCATGGGATCACAGAGAACAAAAAAAATTGAGAAGTACACACTTGAGAAAATGACAAACTAAAAGCTGGGTTATTAAATTTAAAAGATGCCTTTTAATATAAATATAAATAAATATAGGATCATAAAGTGGGAATGATGTATGTAGACAGATGTACATATTCCAAAATTTAGCCATGTATCAATTAAATATGAAAGAGGAAGAATCATCAGTGAATTCAATGCTAGGTGACATCAACTTTATTTCTGTTTCAAAATGGAAATAATAACTATATTGCGTATCTTTTCTGAACTTAAGACTATGCCATGATGACTATTTTTATATATACCTGAAACTTTAAAACTCCTTGAAGAAAGCATAGTGGAAACACTCCAGGATGTAGGGCTGGGCAAAGACTTTATGAATAAGACCCCAAAAGCACAGACAACAAAAGAAAAAATAAACAAATGGGATTATATCAAACTAAAAACCTTCTGCATAGCAAAGATAACAATCAACAGAGTGAAAAGACAACCTACAGAATGGGAGAAAACGTTTGTAAACTATACATCTGACAAGAGATTAATATCCAGAATATACAAGAAACTCAACTTGGTAAAAAAAACCAAATAATCTGATTAAAAAATGGGCAAAGGAGCTGAACAGACATCTCCCAAAGGAAACAAATGGCCAACAGGTATATGAAAAAATGCTCAACATCACTAATCATCAGAGAAATGCAAATCAAAACCCCTCTGAGATAGAATCTCACCCCAGTAAGACCAGCTATGATCAAAAAGACAAAGAATAACAAATGCCAGCATGGATGTAGAGAAAGAGAAGCCCTTCTGCACTGTTGGTGATACTGTAAATTACTGTGGACATTATGGAGAACAGCATGGAGGTTTCTTAAACAACTTCAGATAGAACTACCATATGATCCAGCAATCCCACTACTGAGTATACACCCAAATAAATGGAAATCACCATGTTGAAGGGACACCTGCACTCCCATGTTTATTGCAACTCTATTTACAATAGCCAGGCTATGGAACCAACATAAATGTCCATCAACAGATGACTGAATAAGGACAATGTGGTGTATATACGCAATGGAATACTACTCAGCCCTAAGAAGAATGAAATTCTGCCATTTGCAGCAACATGGATGAGCCTGGAGAAAATTACGTTAAGTGAAAGAACCCAGGCACAGAAAGAGAAATACCACGTCCTCACTCATAAGTGGGAGCTGAGTTAATAAATAAACAAATAAACAATAAAGAGAGAGAGAGAGAAACAAACAGCAATCACAATAATACACTGAACTTTTAGAAGGAGAGAACGCAACTGTGGTTACTAGACGTGGAAAGGGGGAGGAGAAGGGGGAAAAGCAGGGAGTTAATGAGAAATTAACGAGAAATTGGTTAAGGGACACAAAGAATGATTACATATTGTAATGATGAATAAGCTAACTACCCTGATTTGACCATCACACATTGTACACAAATATCGATAGTCAACTTTGTACCCCACAAATATGTATAAGCCATTATGCTTCAATTAAAAAAAAAGTCTGACAAACAGTAGGCTAAAAAGAGGATACAAGGAAATTTACAAGTAGACCCTCAGTTTTCTCTAAAACAACAATCAAAATAAATCCAT
>NW_007726315.1:751213-776751 GCF_000696425.1 Galeopterus variegatus | reverse complement strand
CCATCACACATTGTACACAAATATCGATAGTCAACTTTGTACCCCACAAATATGTATAAGCAATTATGCTTCAATAAAAAAAAAGTCTGACAAACAGTAGGCTAAAAAGAGGAGACAAGGAAATTTACAAGTAGACCCTCAGTTTTCTCTAAAACAACAATCAAAATAAATCCATAGAATTAACTTAATAGCTTAAAATGAACAACAGTATTCTTTTTTCAAAGTTTGTGATCTTAACATTAATTTCTTATTATTTGATTTATCAGCGTTTTCCACCAAACCAACAGGCAAATTAGAGACAATATATTTAGCAATTTACAGATAAATCTGAAGATAATCATCCATTTGCAAAATAAGCATAAGTAAAGGAAAGCAACACAAATACTTGAACTCTAAGTAATACAGTATTTGAAAAACCAAAAACTAAAAAGCTCATGTGGTTGGCCACTTTCTACATTTATGGCCAAAAAATACTGCAGGCTTTTGGTTTTTCTTGCTTTCTTGTTCCTTAAAATACAGTACTTGCTCAAGAATGGCAAAATGTTAGTAAATGTTGAATCTGGGTGATGAATCTGTAGAGGTTCATTACACAAGTTGGTGTATTTTAATACAGTACATGCCCATTAATGAGGGGTTGTAAAATGATTAGGAGATAAAAATTAAACAGATCTCTTACTCTTTAAGCTCACTGTAAACTGGCAGGACTGACGGGTGGCAGCTCACTGTAAATTGGCAGGACTGACGGGTGGCAGACAAACGCAAATGCAATGGTTGGTAAAGCATACACGGTCTATTTGAAAGAAAAAAATAAGCATTAAGAAAAGACATTTTCACCATAAAAATTATACAGCTCCAGTATTTCTAAGCTGTCTTTTTATCTGACAGCTTTCCAGAATCCCTGGATTATTTGGTTCTTAGGAAGGTTTTGATTCCTAAAATAGGAGCAGCTTTTCTAAGAGAGCTTATCTGGCTCCAGCCATTAGGCACTTGTCACAGAGGGGCTTAAGATTTGACTTACCTAGAGAGTATTTTGTATACTCCAGGCATAGCAACACCTTGTATTTATGTGGCACTAAGCCAGTTACATGGCACTTTTCCTACATTATCTCACTGGGGCCCCCCAGCAACTCTGAGCAGACCACTGCTGTCCTCTGATCACTCCCCCTCCTGACAGGTTAAGTGACTTGTCCAAGACCTCCATCTCTATTTTACTGCTCTTTGCTCTCTATCAGGGGCATCAAATCAGACTTAAAAAATGGCATTAAAAAAGAAAATCAGTCTCACATTTTACTACTTTGGCTGTATACTTAGAGTTAAAAAAAAAAAAGAGAGAGAGAGATCTATTTAGTTTTCTTAAAAACTCTCAAACTCAGTATAAAGTCTTATGCAAAAAGAAGCTGGCAGAGAAGGAAGGAAAAGTAACATATTTTGTGTCTAACTCTTCTGAGGCACCGTACCAGACACATTCTAACAAACCCCTGTTAAGATACAGAATAGAATTCTCATATTTACACAAGGGGTTGGTTGATATGTCTGAGGATTCAAATCCAAGACTGACTCCATCACCCACTGTTCCCCACACTAACAACAATACCTTAATAGTATGAAAGTTTTTTAAGTGCCAGTTTGTGGTGGTATCTGTGTAAGCTGAGGAAGTTTGTAGTGCTCCGTTCTGTCAGCACTGTATAAGAAGTTGTGGGCTTGGATGTTGTTAATCTCTTTTTAAAGCATCACCCAGCACTCTACACAGGCAGAGTAGAGCTGGGACGATTAAGCAGCAAGAGATTTTCATGGGTTATCCTGCATGTAAACTGGGTAAGAGGGAGCATGAAATACAATAAATGTATATTTCTCAAAGGTCTCTAAATGGATTGTAGAATACGGAAGCAATGGAACTGTGTGTTCTTTTGAGCTCTAATACATTCAAAAAGAGTGTAATTACAAGAAGTATGGGAAATATAATGCCCTTAATAAAAATGCTCATTTTTATCTGAAAAGGATAAGGAAACTTACCTTTGAATTGAAGGTAACATATTTTGGCGTACACGTGCCAACATTTGTTGAATTAACACTTGTTGTTGAATTTAGCTCTTGGACAATGCAGGGGATTTGAAATTTCTTGTAGATTACCTAATATTAAAAAATATAGAAGAAATAATATAGACTTAAAGCTAAATAAGGGATAATTATTACACGGCATTGTCCTGTGGCAAAACCAAATCAGCCATTTCATTGAGCACTTACCACTATTAGGAAAAAAACCATACAGCTCAAGGAAAATCCACTAGTATAGCCAAGATACCCTTCAAAAAAATAAAAATAAAATGTTATTATTTCATTCATCACCTCATTTCTTTCAATGCACTATTTCAAGAACAGTTTGGGGCTCCAACAATACACATAGAAGCCAATGTGAATACAACATTTATTATTTGACAGTGCTACTTTATTTGGCAAAAAATGGGGCTGTGAATAAAACCCTTGTATTAGGTGTTTTGATTCCAGCTCTCCTTGGCACACTAGAGAACACAGATTCCCAGAATCCGGGAAGAAAGAACCTCCCAATTTTGGCCTTAAGCCTGTGTTGGTGTACTCTGATGGAGTCTTACAGGCAGATACATTTACTCCTTGATCTCCTCAATAGCTCTTTATTATGCACTTATTGTGTGCATACTGAATGTCAGTTCCAATACTTTTCTCCCCAGATAAGAAGCATGCAAATAAATGAAGTGAATTTCTAGGGATAAATTATCTGGGGATCTTTACCTTGCTCCCCGTAGAATATCTGGGAGATCTATGACTGCCACCATAACCTCCAGAGAAGCAGAGTTAAGTGGCCTCTGAGGGACCGCATTATTCTTATCCCTAGGGAAGAGCCCTTCTCTATGTAAGTGGAAAAGAGCTACTTAGATAGGTACAGGAAAACCTCAATATAGACCCACAAGTCAGAAAATTAAGTAGTTAAAAAAAGTCTATTTATAAACTTCACAGAAAAACTTCAGAGGTCTGATATTTTTCATCCAAAACAAAATAAAAACTGGTTTGTAATTATTTTTGGAAGAACTTTAATCCAAACTTCTGCCTTGAATTAGTCTAGAATTAAAGGTAGTGCATTTTAGAGGGTTTTGATTTGATGGCAGTCTGGCCTCATTATTCAATGTAGGAAATTCTCATAACATCAGGCATACTTGTCTCCAAATATAAACATAAAAATAAATGTCAAAACCAAATAGATATGACTTGGAGATTATCCATCATTTTTGACTTCTGACTTCTCTCTCTCTCTCTTCAGTGAGGCAAATAATTGAGATTGGTTAGACTTTCTATATTTAAGAGTGATTCATAATACTTTTGGGTATAAATACAAGCAGCTTTCTACCTTGATATTAGATTTGAAAATCCATTTGTCTAAATAATCAGGGTATATAAGGTCTCTCTCTCTCTTCAGTGAGGCAAATAATTGAGATTGGTTAGACTTTCTAAATTTAAGAGTGATTCATAATACTTTTGGGTATAAATACAAGTAGCTTTCTACCTTGATATTAGATTTGAAAATCCATTTGTCTAAATAATCAGGGTATATAAGGCCTCATGAGGAGAATTCCATTTTCTGGACTTTTCTTAAGAGTATCCTGTAAGTTGTACTATTGAAAATAGCACTGGCTGTTCTGGCCCCAGAACCTCCCTTCTGCCCTCTCCAGCTTAGTAGAGGGACTGCTTATGAAGTCACATACAGATCAGTGTTTTTATCCCAAATTAAGCTGGGCCTGACTAATATCCAAAATTTATCATTCACTTAACCTCTAGTCTAAAAAGTGGAAGCAGAGAGCAAAGTTGTTCATTTTTATTTGGTTTCTGATTCATCTGGGCACCGCAGAGACTATGATAAAAGTAAGATCTTTCCTTACCTAAGTTCTTGAAGAGACACAGAGGGAGAATTATGCCAAAGGTAACTACCACCACCAGAACTCGGCCATCCAAATACCAGGCTCTGAAAGGCATTGGAGCGGTTTGGTTATATTTTTTAAGAAAGTGACATTTTTTCCCCTCAAATGTAATATTTTATGACATATTTTAATTAACTTTTTATTATTAATAATTTTTAAAAATTTTTCTACTTGGGCTTTTAACCATTAACTTTTTAACTGTTAACTAATTTTAACCATTAACTTTTAAAATCATCATTCAGGTTTTACCCAAATGCTTTAACTCAACCACTACTCATTTACTATTGCCTCACTCCCATGTAGCATAAAAAGGGAGACTGTTTTTTTTTTTTTTCTCCCCCACCGGCTAAATGTAGCGTTTAGTATTCCTTTGTATTATTTACGTGGTTTCTAAACCCAATGCATGCACTGCATTCTGTCACATTCCAATTTGTCCTATCAGTCATTCAAAGAGAAAGTTCCTTTTTGTTTTGCTTGGCTAATATCAGCAAGAAACAAGTCACGACAGGTAAGCATTTTTCTATCCCTGATCTCTTGGACTTGACCTTGAATCCTGAGGACAGAACACTAGGAACTCTGGCTTCTACAATTCTCTCTTGAAAGAAAACAGAGAAACTAAAACTGACAAGAACTGTCAAACAAGAAGGAGTCAAAACATAACTTTTGTGCCAAATGTAGCTGCAACATTTTCCAGGGCTAGCTACATCTTTAATGAGATTGGCTCATATAAATCTTGCTCCCCAAATTCTGTACCGTCTTTAAAAAAGAGACTGGGGTCTTAATTTTTTTGTATGTTCTATTTCTGTGTTAAAAATCCTCCATATGTGTTCTATTTCATAGAAACTAGATATAGATTTCAGGCTCTTTGGAAAATGCAGTATCTACCGTTTGCAGCATGACAGGTGAATCTACCTTTTAAATGTTCATATTTATATGGGTCTCCCTACTTCTTTCATTTATATAGCCCCAAAGAATTTACCGTTGAAACAACAAAAGAAAAAAAAATCTGGGAAAAACTTTGTTTCTGCAATTTTCATAAAACAAAAACTTTGGTTAGCCTGCATTTGAATTGAACACATTTTAGTTATATCACAAAAAAATGTCCATAACTTACGAAAATGCCTCTTCCTCTCCCATCAGAAACTTTATGGCGGAGGGTAGTTCATTTTTTACTATGAAGAGGTAGCTCAGCATTGCTGGAGGAAAGTGAGAACATTTTTAGAAAGAAGATACTGAGGCTTATGTTGCAAGCTATATAAAAGGTTACCAGCCTGTTCTTAGACTAACCTTCAATAAGATACAAAGGCAGCTTTAGCTACTTTAACTATATATATATAATATATTTGGCTTTAAGTAAGTGACTTCTGTCTTTGCTTTACTTTCCACGTGCCATGTGAGCAACGAGGATAACTGCTTGAATTATGTTAAAATTCACGTGGCCACGCAACCACCAGAATTAGAAAAGATAATAATATTCACATGCTTTAACGTTATGTATAGAAAAGCATGTTCTTTTTACCTCCAGTGTTCTGCAGAGAGGTGGCTCCAAAGATCACGAGCTTCCCTGTGGTGCCAAACACTTGTTCTCCCAGCTTTTCATAAACCATGCAGCCTATTTAAAAATTAGATTTGAGAACACAAGAAATGACAGGATTGTATAAGTCAAAATAGCTAAAATTTCATCATTCTATTGACCATTTCCTAATTTATTTTGTGCCTTTCTCAAATGCACACCAATAGCCATCTTGGCTTTGCAAGGGTTAGGGCATTCTCATAATAAAACAAGCTCTTGACATTTTAAAATGTCAGACATGACCACCATTTCTCCTTTTTCAAGTTGGCTACGAAAGCATTAAACTATTAAACTATTAGGTCATAAGGCTTATTTTTTAACCACTTCTACTTTACTGAGGGGAAATTCCCACTCTGATCATTTTCTCAGGTCTGGTAAGTACCATTAGAATAAATAGTTGATTTTAAAAATTCTGATGGTCAAGGCAAAAGATTCCTTTTAATTAATTACTTGAATTGATTAGGCTAACAAGGAATTATCTTAATAACATCCCATTAGTGTCTCTTGTGTCCTAAATATAATAACAAGCTTAGAAACATCTAATAGTCATGACAAGAATTGTGATCATTTGTACAATTTAGTTCAAAGACATGTAACCCACAAAAGAGAGCAGCAGACAAATCTATCAAAAGAATAATTTGGCTGTAGCAAAATTCTGAAGTGTTCAACTAGCTCATTTCAACAAATACTAAAATTCTAAACGATTCATTTTTTTAAAAAGTGTTTATATTTCTTTATGACAGTTCAGTTCATGTTTTCAAAAGGTTCACAGAAAGCAATATGGGTTAGACTATAATTAAACCTTTGTTTAATGATCTCTCATAAGACTGGTGTTTAAACTAGACAATGGTTAGATCCTCAGTTTATTACAAAATGTTTTAAATGGAGTTGTCTATATACAATAATAGTTGGCCAACGTGGTTTCAGCTAATGTAAAAGTCAAAGTATTGCAAACATAATCCAGTGTCCCAGGGATAGAAAATAAATACTTCATGTATTACACTGCCCAGAACACTTGAAATCTCTTCATAGCTCGCTCACTCCCACACTGCCTCAGGAGTAACATTTTCTCCTTGGAATACGTACAAAAGAGAATGAAAGATCTGTTTACTTTTAAAACCTTGAAGCCTATAACATAAAAACATGGGATCTCTGACCCAGATTTATAAAGATCTAAGGAAAAACTAGAGCCTTTACAATGAAGTCATCTCAAGCTAGAAGAACAGGTATAATTGAGGGTTCACTTTAAATGACAATGCTATTTGCCCATTGCCCATGACAATTTCATTTATATTTTGCTGCATCTGTGTCTCTAGGTAAATACCACTATAGGTCTTCCAGTTAATGTAGGCTGCAGAAGTCTTTCTTTGTCATAATCAAGTTGCCAAACAGGGAAAACATCATTTGGTCACAATATCACCATGAAAATCATTTAGCCTGGCTTTAACAAAATTAGACATGTTCTCAGCTTACCTGTTTCCTTCGAACAGATCAATAGAAGGTTTATTGAATATATAGACAGCAACGTCACTGAAGCCAAAAGTATCCTAAAGCAAGAACAACAAATCTTGTTGTAATAACTAGAAAAGATCATATTCTGACCTTACATTTTAGAAGGGCAAAGGTTTATTTATATGTTAACACTATTTGTTAATAGTATCCAAATTTTGGAACCTATTAGTCATCCTCCCTTTAAAATCCTCAATAAAAATGTCCTACCAAATAAAGAAGTGCTCATTAGAGTCTGAGTAACTCTCGCAGTTCAAATCCTTTACGTAATTCAAAGCCCAAATTGCTCTCTGGGAACATCTCAGTTGAGATGACTTTAGAACAACATCATGAAAGAAAGCTTTTGGAGTCTATGGCGCACTGTTCTGTTACACACAGGTGGAAAAGTGTGAGAATGTTGTGTGGGGACGTGGGAGGTGGAGGCTTGAGGTGACCTTAGGAGAGTGACCACGTCACTTTGGTCAACTTGCTTGACTTCTCCATCTCTAGATTCCTCATCTGTGATACTCACAAGACACAAGCCCAAATGACGTCTAGGGTTCTTTTCTCCTACCACTCTATGGCCATTTTTGAATCTATACACTGGATCACTAATCTAATTCACTTTTTTGCATCTGGTTCCTCTCAGATGAATAAGCGCCTCTTTTAACTAGTGGGGAAATTTTGACAATCATATATAATGAAAAGAGTTTTTTGAATGACAAACTCATGTTTTTGTTTCAGTACATCTGGCTCCTTATCAAACCTTTCTCAAGAAAAAGCACAGTTAAAATGATGTTGGAGATTACATAGATTATTATTTCTGAATCATTTGGTTAGAATAGACAAACTGAAAATAAATCCTATTTATTGAAAAGAAAAAAAATTCCAGTCCCCAAATGAAACCACTCACTTCCTGATGTGGGAAAATATATCCTTGGAACAATATGTTACTGCAATTGATTCCATGCTTGAGTAATTAAAGACAATTATTTTTCTAGCAAGTGCAGCCTAAAGGCACCTGGCACATCCCGGGTTCTCCCTGTGTGGGCCTCCTCCCCCCACCCCCCCACATCTGTTGAACCACTGCTCTAGGGCCCAGCTCAGATGGCACCTCCTCAGTGCCTTCCCTCGCCCCAGGCAGAATGGTAGCTCTTAGCTCTCTCTGCTCCTGCAGCATTTTCTTTCTCCTGTACACAGTGTAGCCATGAGATAAACTGGGAGTACAGAATGGCCACCAGTAGAACAGATGGACTGCCAGAAATTGGCCAGAAAACAAAGGACAGAGCTCAGCAGCGGTAAAACAAACCCTGGGAGAAAGAAAAGAAAACCCAACACTTTGGGTAAAGTCCAAATGGACCCAACCGACAATAAAGGAGACTGTGGGTTAACATATATGATTGTTAAGAAAGTGAGTTCAGATGTGTATTTTTTTAGCTAAAATCCTTATGTGAAGAGGGTGATTAAGAGGGTAAGTCCCTTATTATCTATTCTGGTTGAGGGACACGAGAAACCAAGAGCAAGCATTTATTAACCAACCCAGTAGTTCTGAGATAAGGAACAGAATGTGATTTGATATGCTCTGTGAGAGAATAAGATATAGGACCTCATTTGGCATGATTTTTTCCCATCTTATAAGGTACACAATATTCATGTTGAAGAAGAAAGCTTTGAGTTTCATTCAGTTCGCTCATTGTTTTCAGGGACACTGAACACTGTGGCAATTTCTACATGTGCATGTGACAGGCCCTACGGGATTTCTGTGTGGCACAGGATTACACGGGCTCCTCAGCTGGGGACAGTATGGGTGCCAGTTTAGTATTAGCCATGTGCTGTTCTGGAGCAACAATGTGCCCTTGTTGAGTGGACTTTGCTGGGATTGACCAGGAGACTCAAGGGGGATGTGATAATTATTAACATCATTTATATAATGACATACAAAGGCCCTTAAATCTGGAAGAAGTGGGTACTTATTAGCAATGGAAACATTCTAAGGAAACAGTTGCCGTGTTCCCTCAGCTAAAAGTCCCTGGAACAACATGGTTCCTGCACGTGGTTGGCTCTTAACACATTCTGTGGGTTGAATCTCTTTGCAGATGATGGTCATTTGGCCTCCGGCCCTCAGCAAAAAGGTGAGGGATTTCTTCATAAACTCTTATTACCCCATTTTCTTTTTCAAGTGGGAGAAAAGTGTTCATCAGGGAAGATTTTAGTAGGGTGTTCGCCTGTCTTCTTCCCTAGTGCAGAACAAGGTCCTCCCACAGTGATGAAAACAACCCCCTTCCACCCATGTTTAAGAAACGTGATACTGCATCCGAAAGGAAAGGACCTGTGGTGAGTGTCTGACAGCCTTTCCCTTTGACCATCCAATCTCCAAAGACTTCTTCATCCCTCCCAAAATGCAGATCTTCCCTTCTACAACCAAAATTAATATAAAACAAAACCCCTTTTCTATCAGGTCACTAAAAGGTAAATTGTGTATGGAAAATTCTAAGAATGCTTTAGGCTATGCCAGAATCTGGCAGTAATGGGATTGAAATTTAGAAAAGTACATTTTCTTCTTTAGATTTTTAGAAAGAAGCAGTATGTTTTCTAATTGACGCTGATAGATTTTAGAGTGGTTTAAGAAGATCAAGTCAGACATGCCTTGAGAAACAGAAACCATGACATCTAAAAGAAAGAGCAAAGAGAAGTAGCTGAAGAGAATGTAATGACTTATTTGAACACTTCTGTTTTGAGCATGATTATACCTCTATTTGTCCAAATGAATATTTGTGCATATAATTACGGTTTCCTGGAAGAGAGACACAGGCTGGTATTCTTGTGCTAACAAAGAGAAACACAGGTGATGCTCTTTTGCATTTCATCTGGATATAACTTAAGCTTCCACACCACTAGCCATTGACCAAAAGTTTTATCATGGCTGGAGCAAAAACTGGTTGCTGAAAGAGGCATGTTCACGTGGCAACTAAAACTCAGAAACTGGTAATTCGGTCATCAAGGTGTTGATATTTCAGACTTATGTTCAGCCTTGAAGCGAAGAGGATCTGGCACATGTAACTGTATGTGGGCCGTGGAGAAGGGGTGGTGGGAGAGTTCGAATTGTGAAGAATGTGGTCGAGAACTTTCAAAAATCCTTGTGTCAGCAACACTTTGAAAGATGTGGAGTAGAGGCATCATGGGAGAATTTGCACCCCCTGAGAAGAGGCGTGTTAGGAAACCCAGATTTCTAGACTCCTGGATCAGGGAGAGACTTTCAGAGAGTTCCCTGTCCAGGACAGCGTTTTCACCCAGGACAGCGTTTCACCGTGGACCTTTATGCTCCATGCCAACACACAGGCGTCCGGGTGTGCAAGGTGTCCTCTGACAGTGAACATATTATACAACCCATTCTGTTTCTAGAAAGCTCTGTGCTTTGGAACTGAGGCTGAGCTGAAATCACTGCTGCTACTGCTATGCTTGTGTCCTCATTGTACCCGCTGAACCTACTTGAATTAACTTGAAATCTAACCCCTCTTCTACCTAACAGTCCTTTTGATGGTCATTTTAAGATTTTGCTCTTTGATTTATATGTTTCCAATTCTTTCAACTTCACCCTGTGATGGAGCGTCCAGGCTGTTTACATCCCAGTCGTGGTCCAGCGTCTGAACCATCCTTTCTAAAGGCTGTGTGCCGAGACAAACACAATGCTGTAACATCCGCTTTGGTCTGAGCAGTGCAAAGCACGATAAGATGTTTAATTTCTCTGAGCTGGACATCTTGCTTCTTTTAAGACAACTTACTTTGGGATTCATTTCTATGGCAGCCATGTCACACTTTTCATTCTTTTCGAGCTTCCGGTGTGAACTGCTACAAGGTGAAGTCTTCTTGGTTCTATCCTCTGTACTTTTGTTTTGTTTTTATTTTTGAGGCTAAGTGCAGGACTCTACATTTATTTCTATTGCATTTTATTTTTCAAGTCTTGTGATACCTTTTAAAATTGTTGATCCTTTTTACTTATGTTTATCCACTTCATTTAGCTTCATATCTTGAGTGTGGCTTTGTCTGAGCCACTAATTTTGAATAGAACAAGACCATCAGGAAATGGCCTGTCATCCAGCCAACTGTCCAAGCCAGAAGCCTGGGAGTCATCCCTGATCTCTCACCTACTCTCTCATCCTGCATATCTAATTCACTGGCAAGTATCTTAGCACTTCTACCTCCAAAATATATCCCAAATCCATATGCTTTTTTTTTTTCCTTTTTCCCATCTCTGCTGACACCACTCTAGTCCAAGCCACCATCACCTTTAATTTCTGCACCACTGTGATAATCTTTGTCTTTTTCCCTTTTCTTGCCTCTTTGGATCCATCTTCCACCTATTAGCCACAGTAATCTTTTAATTTTATTGCTCCATCACTGAGTTGTAGGACAGGCCATGATGGTTTAATTCACCTATCTACCTATTTACATTCAACACCAAACATACACACAACTCTTAGCTAAGAATCAGTGAATTTATAAGTATTAGACTGTCATTTGCAAGTTATGTCAGACTTTGCCAAATATTTTGCTAAAATCAAGACATTCTCTACCTAAGAGATAGTCCTGTGACCTACCAGTTCACTCTTATCTCAAAAGATGATGTTAGGAAATAGCATGACGTCAAAGATGACAATTTAGGAAAATTCTGTTGGCCTCTATGGAGCAATCTTCTGCAGTAATCACACATAATAGTCCTGTGACCTACCAGTTCACTCTTATCTCAAAAGATGATGTTAGGAAATAGCATGACGTCAAAAATGACAATTTAGGAAAATTCTGTTGGCCTCTATGGAGCAATCTTCTGCAGTAATCACACATAAAAAAGCTATTTAATAACTTGTGCTAGAATATTGCCTGAGATCTACTTTTTACTACTTTTGAAAGCTGGGATAGATTAGCTCATTTCTGGTCCTCTGCGATACTCCTGCTCTCCACACTTTTTAAAGATTCTGACAGTGATCCTATATATATTTACTCTATTTGCTGCAAGAACATTTTAACCCATCTCTTAAACAATGAACTTCTAAACACCTGTTTTTAAAACATTTATTTGTCATTGTTTTGAATCGTAAATCATATTGATAGGATTACAATTCTTTGGTCCCCCATAATTTACCCAAAGATTATATGGATAATGTTATAATAAATTGCAGTTTTTAAAGTACTATATGCTAATAAACTATGCTAATAAGCTGTGACAACAAATGGAACCAAAACATTTAAGGTGATTGAAATGTTCTATACCATGATTGTGGTAGTGATGATTTCACGACTGTATTTGGGTAAACTTGTCAAATCCTGCCCGTTAAATTGGTGGATTTTATTGTATATAAAGTATACCTTAACAACAAGAACCTAGCCACACTTTAAGGAAGATGAGACTATATTTTCAAAGCCTACCTATATAACAAGAAATCATATGACAAACTCCCAACCCAGCATCACAGCCCTTGGAAAGGGTGGAGGTGATGCAGCCGTCACTGCTTCAGATCCAGAAATAGCTCAGATGGGGGTGTTCCGGGCTGCCATGCAGCTGAGCGCTTTCACCTCCTCCGGGACCCATTCCTCTCAAAAGAATAGAGAACCCTTACTAACCCTCCCTAGCATGACTCTCCCTTGCCAAAGTTTAAAACAGCTATTCTCAAACCCTTAGAATCTTGTTAAAATGAATACTCTAATTCAGCAAGTCTAGGGTGGGATCTGAGGTTTTGCATTTCTAACAAGCTCCCAGGTGATGCTGATGCTGCTGGTCCTTGGACCACACTTGCAGCAGCAAGATCTAAAGCTGTGGGATCCGAACCCTCAGCGGGAGCGCCACCGCACTCCCAAGCGGTGCCCTGTAGCAGTGCGCCACCGGGCGGCCCAAACCCTTAGAATCTTGTTAAAATGAATACTCTAATTCAGCAAGTCTAGGGTGGGATCTGAGGTTTTGCATTTCTAACAAGCTCCCAGGTGATGCTGATGCTGCTGGTCCTTGGACCACACTTGCAGCAGCAAGATCTAAAGCCTCAAGCTCTGGCCTGGGGGCGTATACATCTCAGTTGTTTCTGTTTTTCACAAACACTGCACTATTGCAGCATCACCTGCCACACTGTCGGCAGTGGGGGTGCCATGCCAACATTATAACTTGATTACCTGTAACATAGACCCCACAGCTGCCCAAGGAAGACTGCAATGAAGGGAGGCATTTACACCTGAATCATTATCATTCCTGTGGGTCCCCGACTGGCTCTCACTGTGAAAAGCGAGGTCTTCTCTACTTCGTTTGGTCAACTTACTCAAGAGTTGCTTACTTCCCCAGGATGTATCTTTAAACATTATTTCCAGATGCCCCTCCCCCATGTCTCTTTCCTTCCAAAAGGGATCTGAGGGTCACTACATTATATCATTCTTCCTCTTCTAAATCCAGTTCAAAGTATAAAGCTTTTATCATTCTCAATTAAATAAGCAGAATAGTCCATAAAAACTCCCTGAGCTGGAGTAAAAGTGATCTTTATTATGAGTCCAGCTTTTAACTATCATTGCCTCCCACCCACCCACAGCCCTCACTCCAACACTCATAGACATACTGCTGGTCGAGGAAGGATATCTACAAGAAAAATGTAAAATCTAGTACAAGGGGATTAGACAAACTGTAGGAAATGTACTATTTTGGGGGCAACTGTCCTCCAGTCCTTCCCCTCTGTTGCCGGCCTCTCCCCCACTTTCTTCCACCTCTGACCTCCCTTCCACATTTCCAAGCTGTCTCGACCCTCCTGCACTTTCCTCCTGTCTTTTCTCTTTCATCTTTTATCTCCGCTAACTCTCCCTGCTCTTGCATCCCACCCCCAATTCTTCCTAAGGGAAATACCTGAAGAAGTGAGTAGATTTGAGAACGCTGTTGAGGAGAGAAGAGCACTGGCTGGAGTGATGAAAGGACTGCAGCGTGGAGGATGAGAGGCCAATGAGGATGGAGACCAAGAATTTAAAGTGTCACCTGTCTGGGTGGTGGGAAAACTCAGTTCAGCTGTTTTCCAGTCTAGTGTGACAGAGAGCTAGTGGATAAAGGAAATAGGGTCTGCACAAGAGAGGGGTTAAGTGATGGGTCATGACATCTAAGCTGGACAGGGAAGGAAGCACGGTCCAGAGGTTCTCAGAGAGGTTCAAGGACAGGTATCGTGTTTCCGGACCTGAGGAAGCCAGTGGGAGGTTTAAGCGGAAACAAAAGGGACACAGGGGAAGAAGAATCCTTTATTTAATGAGACCTCAAGTGAATGGAGACACACCTGAAAGTGAAGAGAGAGGGACAAGGTATTCTGAGTCTCTAATTCATAAGAAAATTTTTAATATTTTGAAAAGTTCAAAGTTATCCTTCACATGAAAATGAGTTTCTTAGAGCTTTAATATATTTTAATGGGGATTCAATGCAATTACTATGACACTTTGTTGATCATTAATAATAACAAATTTTGGTGAATTCACCATATGTCAGGCTCATGCTAAGCACTTTTTAAAATATTTCACATATAAGTAGTGCTATTATGATCCCTATTTTACATATAAGGTAACTGAAGCCCAGAGAAATTAAATATTTTGTCTAAGGTCACACAGCTAATATCAGAGCACTTAAACCCTGATAGTCTGACTTCAAAGTCCTTACCCATCATGCTACATTGTCTGTAAAAATCGAATATTCACAGAGGAATGACAGCATAAAAAATAAGACCTAAGCAGAAGACAAAAAAATTAGAATAAAAATACATCAAAATGTTAAAAGATCTTTGAACAGTGAGATTTTGAGTGATTTCTTTTTTCTTTTTTCTTTTCCATCTTTTTCGTGACTGGTAAGGGGATCGCAACCCTTGGCGTTGTGTCACCCACACCGCGCTCAGCCAGTGAGCGCACCGGCCAGTCCCATATAGGATCCGAACCCGCGGTGGGAGCGTCGCTGCGCTCCCAGCACTGCACTCTCCCGAGTGCGCCACGGGGCCGGCCCTTGAGTGATTTCTTTATCCTTTATTTTAAATGGTCCTTAATGATTATCTTACTTTTACAACAAAGATATTAAAATGAAAAATACAAAAAACCTTTCAAATGACAGTATTATTATTCCAACCCCTTTTTTGGGACGGGTGGGATGTGTTGCATTTTGTTTAAGTCCCAAGCTCTAATATAGTCTCTATTTCATTAAGGAGCTCACAAAATACATATAGAATGAAGCAGAAACATACTATTATTCAGTTCCAAAGAAGACTTCTTAGTCGCTAGATCCTCATTAAATTTAAAAATTCTGAGGGTCAGAGGAACGGCACACTAAGATCTGGTAGCATGTGATTATTGGTAGTACTTACAAATTGGACTAGGGAATAAAAGAGATGGTTTTTAAAGGCTGGGCAGGGAGCAGGTGAGGATCGATTGTTTGTACAATTCTTTCTATTTCTTTCTTTGTAGGTAAATCTAAATTCTTTAGTGCAAAGCTTCTCTTAAACTAGCCTCACTGCTGGTTAGGCATTTTGTTTTGTCTAGAAAAAGAAATATGCATCAGTGATGGCCAAATCAAATAATAATCCATATAATCCTAAAAGAAAGAGCTATTTAAAAGAGGTATACAGACAAAAATAGAATTCATCAGTTTAGCTGGTGATTTGTGAGGTTAAAAAAATTAGGAGAAGGTCTGAAATGAGGTCTAAATGAGGAAGTCGTACCAGTAAGAAAGAGCCATGTGCTGCTACCACTTCCTGTTTTTGCCTGTAGACGGTAGAGGGCTGTGGGATATGTGGGTGCTCCACTCACAACTCTGGACATGTCCTCATTCCCCTTCCTCCACTCCACAACACAACTGGCTTCCTTTCTCCTCAAAGCTAGGTCCTCACCTTTCACAATGATGCCCCCTTCATCATCCTCTAAAGATGTAATTCTTGAATGACAGAAAAATTGCATATAACTATTGAAATAAAGCAACATGCTGTCTCTTGGTGGGTATTCTGGACTTCTATTCCAGTAGAATGGCGGATTTGGGGCTTCAATTATACTTTCCCACTCCGTTTCCATGGTAACAATGCACATTTAAATAAAGGGATGGGAGGCTGACAAGGAGCAGCAAGGACTTACTGCCCTCCCCTCCCCGAGGAAATAGTGTCACCCTTGACCAGTTACTTAGTCTCTGTGAATCTTAGTTTCTTTATCTATAAAATGGGGGTGATAAATAGGAATGTTATAAAGATCCCATGAAACAATGTATACTATATCTTCTTTTTTAAAACACAACCCTTTAAAAAAGTAAATGACATTCTTAGTTAGCAGGCCATACAAACAGAGGCTTCAATGGCTTTGGCCTGCAGGCTCTTGCTTGCTGACCCCTGATATAGATATAGGTCTTTGATACCAGGTGCCTGACATAAGGTGAAGTCTGCAGCCGTAGAACAAAGCATAGTTAACCTGCCCACGCAGGAGCAGTTTTCCCATCTATTAAACCAACTACCACTCCGTGAGTAATAAAAGTTCAAGCTAACCTTGAAAATCCAGCTCTCTAGACTATATTTAACCTGCCCTACTGTTCAGTAAGACACTTGGTCTACTGTAAACCAGAAGAGTGAACTGAAAATGAACTGAAAAGGCATTCTATACATCATGGAGGTGAAAAATGCAGGTGACGATACTGTTAAAACCATAGACAGTATAAAGTTGTCTCTTGCAGGCTAAGAGAAATACAGTGCAACAAAATAGAGGTCTCACTGTTGTCCTTGGATAACACTGAGACACAGGATGCAACCCAGCTTCGACAGGACTGAGTGAGCTCAGTGTACACACTCTTGGGCTCCTGCACACACACGCACACACACATACACACTTCTACCTCTTTGGGGCCAAGAGAATTGAATTCTTAGAACCCCTTATCAGAAGCATCATAGATGACTCACAAACTAAGCAGTAAGTGCTCAACTTTTAAAAACAATGGGTGGGACTGGTCTCCAATGCAGGCCAACTCTTTCTGTTTACAAAATAGGCACTCATTGTTAACACAACAGTAACCACTCTCCATATCCCTATTTCTGAAAAACTTCTTCATCCAATGACTTTCAATAGAGTTCAATGGCACTGCTGCTGTCCTTTTTACATGTATTTCAAATGTTGGCAAGCCTGAATGTGCCATTTCTCCATTTCCAGTATTATTATTCCCAAACTAGGACTCTGAGGCCAATGATTTTTGCTGCCAGCTAAAGGACAATTTTCTCTTCAGATCATTTCTAAGGAACTGTGACTATAACTCAAAGAATTTTAAAAACAAGTAACTGATTGACAAGATGGAAGATGAATGTTACTACATCCATGGACCTCCTAGGATCATCCGGAAGAGCAGGATTTCCTTATTGACTTCCTCTTAACAGCCCCGATTTTATATCACAAGATCCCATTTGGTTTTTCCTTAGGAGGCAAATAACTGCCTGCTTAGAAGTGCAAAAAGATGACTTAACATTTACAAGGAATAACTTGATAAATATCACACAGACCATCTTTGTAACTGCTAAGAGCAAAATTATCATTTTGGTAGGTGTCATTCAAATTTTTTGGAACATATATATAAAGTAATAAAGCAATGACAGTTCAAGAACAGGCAGAGTATTTGCAAAGGTACACTGCGATCTCACTCCAAGTTGGTAGAACTTGCTGAAATGTATTTAGAGACATCCGAGAGCTATGCTGAGGCAGTCATTTAAGAATATAAACCTTCTGATAGAATAAGAAGACCGTTTTTGTGATGGGATAATAATGATTAAATTTCCATAATGTATGAACAAGAACCTAAGGCAATGTGTTGATGGGTCTGTAGTTCTAATTCTATTTCTATCAATCCCTTATATAGATGCAATTGTAGAACAATACGTTTAAAGAGAGAAGAGACTTAGTAGCCTAATCTCAGTTTATAGAGACTCTTATTTTTTTAGATTTATCCTTACTGGCATGGCTATTTACTGGTTTGTTTGTAAACACTAATTATAGACAATACAATTTTGTATCAGTTTGGTAGGATAATTACAAATCGTCCACAAAGGCAAATATTGAGAGAGAGAATTCACCTACAATTGAAGCAAACAATCCACCACAAAGTGAA
Source organism: Galeopterus variegatus (assembly GCF_000696425.1). Taxonomy (NCBI): domain Eukaryota; kingdom Metazoa; phylum Chordata; class Mammalia; order Dermoptera; family Cynocephalidae; genus Galeopterus; species Galeopterus variegatus. Next base: position 758,627 of record NW_007726315.1, on the reverse strand, counting down.
GGTAATTGCTGTAAACAGTGACAATTACTATCCTTTTCACAAATAACATTATAACAACAAATGCCCTTTTGCAATACAAACCTCATACAGCATTTCTTAACAGTCTCTGAACTATTTTGAATTTTCAAATGAAGGAAGCATTCCTAGGAAAATAAACAATGTAAAAATAGCATGTGAGTCACATGCTAACCTTGTGATTATTATCATTACATCTCCACAGCCTACTAAATGCTCGAGGATGAACTAAACTTTTTAGTTGATTTTTTTTATCCTCTGATAAGTCTGCAACAATGATGAGAGCCACTGTTATGCCCTACGGCTTTGTTTTTGGTTTTGCAAAATTTAATTCTTACTTATCCTTTCATTCATTTCAGTAATACTTTATTAAGATACAGCTGTATGCAAACACTGTTCTAGATCTTGTTGCGGGTGGTGGATGATTTGAAAAAGAGAGAATTTGACATTAATCCTGCCCTTGAAGGACTCAGAATTCAATACTGAAGTTAAAATATACTTCTAAATAATGGGAGTCATACTATTAGAAAGATATAGGTTACACTGAAAATAAAAGAGAGATCTCCCTTCCATGGGGAGGATCAGAGAAACGTTTTTGGAGGAGATGGCATCTGACCTAGGCCTTACAGGACTGTCAGGATTCAGAAGCACAGAAATGAGACCAGAATGGGGTGGGGTGGTGGAAAGGCCCAGGTCACAGGTGCAGGTCGCCTCTGCAGAAAAGGGGAGGTTAGTGTGGTCAAGGCAGAGAGAATCTGAAGGGAGACGAGGTTGAAAATCTGGTTTGGAACAGGTGGCCCAGCACTGATTCCTCATTCTAGTTCTCATGGTCTAAATACACCAAAAATATTTTCTCTTCTCAAGTTTTCTGTAGTTAAGAGGAAAAGGAAGAAGTCTTATTGCACTGGGTTTAAATTCTCTAAAAAGCAACTTTTTCAATTAGTTTTTTTCCCCCAAAAGCACACGATAAAAATAAATTTAAAGAGTATAAACTATCTCCATTCCACCCCCCAGACCCTCTCTCTCTAGAAGTAAACACCGACAACACTTTTCTTGTGTACCCACCCCAAATACTCTGGGCAATATATACATATATACACAATCTCCCTCCATACTCACTGCTACCCAATATTCAGTTTGTCCTCCCATGATAATACTACATTACACAGTAATAATATTCCTGGGAAATGTTACCGCATCAGTTCTATAAGTTTATTCTACTCTTTTAAGCAGTAGTCTAATATTCTATTTTATGGAACTACCATGATTATTTAACCAATTCCCTAACGATGGACTTGGTATTATTTAACTTTGCTAATACTTGGTGTTTAATTCTTAATAACAAAAAGTTTAGTTACCTCTTTGAAAGGAATTAAGTTCAAGGGCTCCCAAAGGCAGTGAAAAATCTTAAATTGCAGATGAGAGAAAGTCAGCAATCCGCATGACAAATATGAAGGAGTTTAGAAAGCTCATTGGTTTTGCAATATACTTTAGGAATATATTTTACTTGCTGTGACAAGGAACTTGACCACTGCTAATCTACAAGTTGGAACACTTGGTATTGTAAAGTTATTTTAATTACAATAAAGGGGATGGTTCTTGGTAGAACACTGGCAAGACAATTCAGGAATACTTTCTTGGATGAGTTTGGGACTCTTTTTTTTTTTTTTTAACCTATCCATAATGGTTGTCACACATCTAATTCAATTAGATTCAGTGAGTTCTGCCCTAATTATTGAAGAATGCTGTTAGATTTTTGTATTTTCCTAAATTCTGAGGCCTTATAATTCCATCTGAGGAACAGGAAGCAGGACTGATTTTACAGGTGACTTTAAAGCTAAATTATTTGGAAAGTAAAAAAGAAGTTTTAACTTGCAAGCATCCTTTGATAAGAATAACATTTCTCTTGTATTGTACATTAATAATGCAAGTTTGGCTTCCAAAGAAGGTGTCACTGAAAGGCAGTCTAGTGTTTTCGATCTCACTGGTTCTAGAGTCAAGCCAGCTTGGGTGGAGCCCTGGCTCTGTAACGTTCTAACTCGTCATTACAGGTAGGCCTCAGTGACTTCATCTGTAAAATGGGGCTACTATTGACCTTATAGTGTTGTTGGTGGGGATTAGATAAGATAATGTGGCATATATACTTACTGTCAATAAATGTGAACCATTATTTAGTGACTACCTAAGAACAACCACAATACTTTAACAACCACTAGTGTTTACTATGGACCAAGTACTACTGGCACTCTCTCCTTCTCTCTCTCACGCTCACACACACGCACATGCACACACACACACACACACACACGCATACTCATTTACACCTCATAGCAACCCTACAAGGTTGTTTACTATTAAGTCTTCATGCATGTCACTCTTTAAAGTGTGCTTTTAGATATATTATCCTTTTCATTCCCACAACCACTATGCAAGTGAGATAGAAAATGGAAAACAATACCAAAAAAGGCCTGGAATTATAATTAACCAAAATAAAATTTAAATTATTGTTTTATGCAGATTGTAATGTTTCACAATGAACATTTCAAAAGAGATTGTTTACAAATTCAGTGTTTACAATAAACTCTGATAGCTCAGAAGTATCATGAATTACACTTTCCTTTTTCATGGTTTTAAACTTAAGGGCTACACTATTAAAATAAACAATAATACATGTTAAGAAGTTATGGAAAAATATAAAGCACTTATTGCTTTATCAGATTCTGCACACTATAAGAAACATATCACTTACCTAGCACCATGAGGAGATATGTTCTAAAGAGCTTAATTTTCTATTAAATGTATGCCTTAAATAGGAATCATTAGAAAATGTAACAAAATGTAAGAAAACAAAACCCACCATTCTTCCATGTCAATATTGACTTGTAATCCCTACTTCTGCTGTGATGAAGTGACAGGGAAGCTGTATAAGAAAACTAGAGATAAAGAAGTTACAGAGGAGGGAGACTGCTTCAGCACCTATTGCCTTTTCCTTGGAGCCCTGCTCTTAGGAAAACTCCATTCAACAGGTACACTTTACCCTGAGGTACCTGAGCCTCATACTTCCCTGAATTGCTGCCTCAGGGTATAGCCCCACTTCACTTCCCACAGAGAACACCTACCTTCAGAACAACTGTAAATTGAAGTCCCCACTGATGTGCTTCCTGTTCCTCAGATGGAATTATAAAGCCTCAGAATTTACGAAAATACAAAAATCTAACAGCATTCTTACAATAAATATGGCAGAATTCACTGAATCTAATTGAATTAGATGTGCATTAGACAGGGATGACAGCCATCATGGTTAGGTAAAAAAAAAAACAAAAACGAGTCCCAAACTCATCCAAGAAAAAGAAATCACGCCAACAAGTTTCCAGATGACCCCAGTGAAGAGCTCTGCACCCAGCCTCAGTGAGACACGGAGGAGCCTTCCCAGCTACTTTTCTAAAGAGGCCTGGACAGTCTTGGACTCCTTTTCCTTGTTGGCCAATACGAGTCTGGAACAGGGCCCTATACCAGAAGAAATATTTTGATCCTGCCAACTGCTTCTTGTCTTTGAGCAGCTGTAGGAGCAGCTGGTTTTACAACAGTCACAGAGTGAGTCCTTGTTCTGAGGTAGGAGAGAGTTCTACGTTTTGTGAGAAACTTATGTTTGGGTCTTTGTACAACTACCTTCGTGAGCTTTAACCTGAGGATTCGGTGTGTTGTGCTTGCTATTTATGTGTCTTGCAAATAGCTAAATGATCTATAAGAGTTTCATGCAGGGGAATCTTCCTTCAACTCTAAAAGTCAAGTTTACTCAATTCTTTGCTTCAATTTGAAACTAAAGAGTCATGAGATAGGAGATCAATTATCCTTGAGCCAGTATAATTAAAAATCATTATTAAAGTGCAGAGCAAGAGATTCAACAAGTTTCCAGAAAAAAACAAAGAACAAAACCTTGGCTACATATAAAAGATCAGGAATCAGAAGCATATGGGACTTCACAACAGAAGCAGCTAGAAGGCTATAGAGTAATACCTGCAAAATTCTGAAGGAAAATTATTGCCACTATAGAGTTCTATGTCTAGCCAAACCACCAATTAAAGGTGAAGGTAGAATAAAAACATTGCTCGGACATGAAGGTCTCAAAAACTTTATTTCCATTCACCTTTTCTCAGCAATAACAGCAAGGAAGTAAAGCCAGAAAGAGGAAAAAGTGGAATACAAGAAACAAGTGATCTAGTAGAAAAGAGAGATGAAGGGAATCCCAAAACTGGTGACAAAGAGAGACTCCAAAATAAAATTTACTCTCTGTGCCTCAGTTCCCTTCTCTACAGAAACTAATAGTACCCACCTCATAGAGTTACTGTAAGGACTCAGCATAAAACACTTATGAATAATAAAAGTAAGAACTACAAGAGTTGATGTTGTTGACGTCATCAAAGAATTGACTTTTCTAACTTGATATATTGTAATAACAAAAACCAGAAATCAGTGTAATACACATTTCTGAACTGAACATATTTCCAGCTTTGTAATGACTGAAAACAGTCACAGAACCATAGGGATTTGGAAGCTGGCAGGGTTCTGAGGTTTTTCTAGTACATATCCTTGTTTTAAAGAGGAGAAAACTGAAGCTCAGAGTGGCTAAGTAATTTCTTAAGACTGCATGGTCATTTAGAAGAGGAGATGGGACCAGCACTTAGGTGTCTCGTGCCAGTGCACTGAATATCAGAAGTATAGCTACCCAAGCTATGTCTGTGGTGTCCCCAGAGGGTCAGAGTTTCACACGTACAAAAAAAAATCATCATAGAAATATGTTACTCAGTTCCATTATTTTACCATAAAACCTGGCACTTCGCTAAATATATCTATTTAAGCAGAAAGACCACATGGAAAAATCAATACAGGGCAATGAAAAGAGGAGGCTATGGCGGGTTTTACTGAGTTAAGTTGACAATACAGGAGAAAATGTTTTGAATTCACCGTCCTACACAGAGTTTTAATTTTAGGGAGGACACTTTAGAGGGCTTACACAAAAGTAAAAATAAAAAAAGTAAGGCATTCCTAATGTCTTGGGTCAATATGGCACAGTTTGGATGGGTGTTTCTGATCCCTGAGTAACGGAGTGGCTAGCGATGCTCTTCCATCTTGGTTTTCTATGTCTTTCTAGAGGAATATACACAATATGTAGGATTAGCAGCTGTTTTGGTCACTGCTTCCGAGGAAATGATGCTCTGGTGGATAGGACCTGGCAATGAGGACTACTGAGCAAGTCTGATGTAGAGCATGAATTTAGAGTCAGGGGAGAACAGGCAAAATCCTGGGAGAAGAGGATTTCCTCCTGGCCTCACTCAGGCAAAGCCCCACTGATGCTCCAGTGACGTTTGAGACGGGAATCAGGCTGGGCAAGAATCTTCCTGACACAGATTCTATGATCTGTCTTAATCTCTTTCCAGCTGAAAATAAGCCCTCTATACATCTGCAGAAAGTCCCATTCAACAGTTTCAGATAAGCTTGAAAATTGCCCACTTTCTTTTCACTGAATCTCAGGGGAAAAGTATGTGCTAATTTCTCATCTTCAAAACAATGAAAATTTCTATGCTTCTTGAATATTTATTACAAACACATTTGTAACTACTTTTGTAGTAATCTAAATATCAAAGTGGTGACTGGCTGGATTAAATACCTCTTAATATCATGATTGTTTAGCTGAGATTTAAAGTGACAGGTCCAAAAATACAAAAAAAATTGCTATTTTCAAATGTTTTAGTCTTTTTTTTTACCAATACTTATTTCAGTATTTTTAATTGATAAAAGATTTCTCCTTCTTTCTTGTCAGCATTATGTGCATTTTGGAAAATCATTCAAGCCCTGAAAGTATGTACTGGTAACTTAGCCAAGTTAGTAAAAAATAAAAAGGAATAAAACTATTTAGAAATATTTCCAATTTCTTCTATGTGATTACAGAAACATATAAAAAAATAAGGTTTTAAAATGGAAAGTACTGTCGTGTCAATACTCACAGGAAAAGTAGAATTCCAGTATTTGCCAGGGCAAAGGCAAGTCCCAAAATCCCACTGCCCATAATGGCGTTGCTTAGGTTAAAAACAGACATGCCTAAGGAGGTTGTTCCTGGAATCTGAACAGAGAAGCAAACATTCACACTAAGCAAAACAGTCCCCAAGAAAGTTCAACAAGCCAAATTAAAGGAGTCCCAAAATCCCACTGCCCATAATGGCGTTGCTTAGGTTAAAAACAGACATGCCTAAGGAGGTTGTTCCTGGAATCTGAACAAAGAAGCAAACATTCACACTAAGCAAAACAGTCCCCAAGAAAGTTCAACAAGCCAAATTAAAGCACCATTAGGAACCAATATAGAATTAAGATTAAAGAAATCCTCCCTTAGTGGTCTAGTCCTTTTTTTCTTTTTAATGGGTTTTAGGAGAAAATACATTGGATATGAGGAATATCCTGGTGAATATAAATAGTTATACTTTTGGTACTATACTACATGAATTAAAAACATCTGTCTCAATTTATTTGATTAAGAAAATAATTATACTTTGTTATAATGACACTTACATATTCATCACATTTCTTTTTTTCCAGATGGCTGTTTGTGAGACTTCTTCTACTTTCACGGTCAGAAATAAACTTGCTGTAAAGACATACATAATACATTTAACTGCATGATAATGATTTGAAGCTTAACATCATGACTAAATGGTTTATTACTTACCTAAATATATCATACATGAAAAGTTATCAATCGGTTCCCCGTGAGTTTACAGCCACATTCAACCACCACCTCCTCCCTTCCCTCTCCCATTTTTTTGGCCAATATTAGTTGTCTACATTCTTGTCTATAAATAGACAAGAAATAAACTATAAGTGCTCCAAGGTCAGGTACTTTGCCTCATTCATTTTATATCTCTCATTCTACCTGGTACAAAACATTGCCAAAAATAGGAGCTCATCTTGAGATGAAATAAAAACCTACCATAAGTCAAAAAGAGCTATAGACTTTGAATCATGTTAATAATAAAACACTATATATAATGTAAGTTAATTTTCATATAGATTTTTCTGTGAGTGGAAAATTAAATACTATAAGACTACCATAAACCTGGTATTTAAAAGAATACTAGAGACAGAGTTCCTTCTGAGCTCACATTCTTGGAGTACAAAGTTATGAAATAGAAATTCTCTCTCCTCTGCAAAAAAGAAAACAATTGTTTCACCATCAAACATTCCTTCAGCACCTGATATATGCAAGTCTATATGCATGGAACAGACAATGGGGGGACGTGAAAGGATGCAGACACCAGGCTATAGGAGTTCAGGTGAGGAAATTACGGTGGGCGAGGAGGTCGGGCATATGGGCCATGGTTGAGGTCGAAGCCAGGGCTTTAAAAAA